>NC_136065.1:169739002-169934002 GCF_964261635.1 Lissotriton helveticus
GATTGCTTGATTGTTCAAAATACTAGTATTGCCTTGTTTATTTTTATTTGGAGATTCACTGTCTGCAAACGGAGAAGCAACAGGCTCTCTCTCCCTTTGCAAGCAGTGGAGGATAGGTAGGGTAGCAGCCGTGCTTGTTCTTTTTCTCCCCCACTCAATAATTGCTTGAAACTGAACTGTTGTTCACAAAACTATTGTTTCCTGGAGATTCCCTGTCTGCAAGCAGGGAAGAGACCACCCTTTTTGCAGATAGTGAAAAGGGTAGGTAACGCAGATCTTTGCGGACCTACTCATTCTCCCCATTGTTATTTATTGGTCGTTTGGTTTTATATTTTTTTTTGATCCATGAGGTATTCACTACCTGCAAACAACGTAGAATAGAAATATTCTGTCTAGTCTTTGCACCTAGTGATAAGATAGGCAGTGCTGACTTTTTAGTCCCTCGTTACGAGCCGTCATGTCTGTCTTCTCCCCACTGATAAATAGCCTGTTTAGCCCGGACCGGGTGCTAGAGGTGGACCATATAGCTCCACTAGAAGGCACCCCTAATAAGGACATGTTCATAAACTATGGGTTAGTCACCATAGCTTATAATAAATTATGGCACAGGTATACCGAAGATAGCCAAGACAAACAGTGGCCACTGGCAGGATCCTTTGACCTTGATAAAATAGAAACGTTAGAAATAGCCCTTCGAAATAATAAGACGACGCCAATTATGCTCGACAGTCTCGGTATGTGGCGCAGAGAGGCTACGAAACGACAGAGAAAAGACGAGGATAAACCAAGTAGGGAAATATACCGACAGGACAACCCCAGGACACCGCTACCCACAACTTATCCCCCGACACTATGCAAAGGACGACCAGACTTAGGGTCAGACCAATGCGCTTTTTGTAGGTATGTCGGACACTGGAAAGCCCAATGCCCGACTCTACTGAGCGTGAGTAAAGGCAAAGGGCCGACAAGAACGACAGACCGACAGTACGAGAAAAGGCGCGAGACAGAGAAGAACCCGACTTACATAGACAGACCAGACAGAACCACCACGTTTGATTATGCCCGATGGCACAGATTTCGCCAGGAAAATCTCAGCGGCATGCTCAAGTTCTCCTAGGTCGGGCAATGTCAAGACGGGAACCCAGCCTCGTTTAAAATTCACAGACGGAAAGAGATAATTATGACCAATAACTGTTTTTATATTTGTCTTGGGTCTTTGTATGTCGTACTTGTACTGTCCCCCGTCTGAGTTTGTGTGTATGTAATGTGCAAATCTGCGTCATCCCTCTACACGTGTTTCCGTGTTACTCGACCTCTGTTAGCAGAAACTTAGCATAAAAACAACCTGGAAAGAAAGAAATGGTAAAACAAAATCCGTAGACCATTAATAAACTTGAACTTTTAATTTAACACAACAAACAAGGAATAATAACGATAAACTGTAGAAAATGAAAGTCAAACAGAACATTTGCCCCCCCCCCCATTCTGGAACCTTCCAAAGTAGGGCAGGGTTACGGCTACGCCCAACCAACGGCAACCCATATAAGGCGAGCCCCGCCGCCAACTCTTGGTCAGGAAATCTTAACGTATGGGGGAGCCGGAGGAGAGGCAGGAGCCCGCAGCCTGGGCATTTGCAGGTAGTCCCGCCACATGTCTCCTTGGCCGGCCGCAACAGGCCTGGAAAGACTAAGGTAGTCCCGCCACATGTCCAAGAGGAGAACGAGGCACCTCTTCCTTTTCTCTTCCGTCACAGCCGCAGCAGTCCTGGACGGCGGGATGTCCTGCACGTACCTCCACAACAATTTGTCCAAGTTGGGCTGGGAGGGAGAGGCGACGCGGACGAGCCTCTCCCACCTCCACCGGTAGGAGGTTTCCCAGCCCCCAGCCCGACGCCGAACATCCCCAGTCAGGCGATGGTGCCCATACTTCCACAGCACCGAACACACCATGGTGGCACCCCAGTACTTGCGCAGCACCGAACGTACAATGGTGGCACCCCAGTATTTGCGCAGCACCGAACGTACAATGGTGGCACTTGGGGAACACCGGATGTGGAGAGGCCTTCATGCGGGGCGATGAAAAGGAGCGGCATGGAGTGCACCGGGAGAAGGAGACGATGTGAACGAGTCTCCCTCGCCCCCCCAGGTGGGGGCATCACAGCTGCACCCCAGCTGAACGTCCCGCTCTCACAAAACAGGGACCTCTTCCTTTCACTCCGAAGGGTCTCTTCCATTCTTGCAAACTCGACGAGAGTGGCCCCTGTAGGGCCTCAAAATGGCGTCTGGATCCGCTGGAAGGCGGGCCCCGGCCACTAGAGTAACTTTGGCCAGCCGTATAACTCGAACATTTGTCCCATGGAGCACGAGCCCCCATCTCCGACAGCATCTCCGCAGCCTTGAAGATCATGCAAAGGTCCCCGGCGGAACCTTCGGCCTTTGCAGGTTTCCGGTAAGGGACGGCTGCCTTGACCGCCAACGAAATAAACATGACATTGCCACACCTTCTGTTAGCGTGAATTCTAGAACTGCCGAAAAGGACTCTGGTCCAAACTGCCAGTAATGGAAACATTTCCCCCTGATGCTGCTTCCGGACTGTGCCGGCCCCGCCCAAAATGGCGCTGGTATCAACCGGAACTTACGAACACCTCGTGGTGTTCCTTCGCACTAATATAAACTTGATGTTCTGAGATTTTATATGATCCTTTGTACACTTGGCTAGAAAAGACGAAGAGAACTCACTCGACGAATAGTGTGAAAAGATCCCCGTTACAAATGTTGATTACGAATGTACAATGTATTATATTTTTATAACTGATGTAAACCCCATTTACGACGCACACGTACGGTATGCATATAGGAAATCTGATTACAACTGTTATGATTATGCTTCTAAATTATGAAAATATATGCCCCCGAACCCCCAGCCAATTAATAGACGTTTTAGTCTCTTACAAATGAATGAGTAAAACTTTCCGATGTTTTTATTGTTGCAAACGACACCCCCCACTGTACGCACTTTAGCCATTGCCACGACCGACCAAATACGACCGCACCCTCATAATCCATATGCTGAAATGATTTTGCAAAATAAAGTCTTTGAAACTATGGACGGGTATTGCATGCTTTATTTTAAAAACAATATGGGGTGGGTGGGAAAGTTCTTTTCTGTGCACCCTACTCTGCTCTCTCTTTAAGGTTAAAAGAAGATGGTTGCCCAGCCCTGGAGGACGGATCGGATCGACAACACGACACTCCGCCTTCAAAGTACGCGACTGACTCATGAACTCTCGCGTAGAGGAAGACCTTGACTTCCAAGGATGGGTAAAACGAATGGTGTAAATGAGGGAATGTAAAAGGAGGGTGAAAAGAAATAATGTAAATATTATAAAGTACAGCGTTCCAAAGTAGCAGGGACCCAAGAACCGAAGAACTTTAGAACGCCACGGCGTTGAAAGAGGTTTAAGGATCCCGATAGTGAGATATATCCTTTGACTAGATACCTCGCACTAGGCACCTCTGGTTTCCTTTTTATGTTTCCCCGCACACGCCCTACATGAACACACTACCCCCCCTCGACTCCGGAAACCATATCCCCGGGGACCCTGCCCCAAGGAGGAAAGACGAGTAAGAGGTAAGTAAAGGACTTATGAATCCATGTATTTGAATGCGCGCGAATGCTGTCTCCCCCACCCCCCTTTTTCCTCCCTCTGCAGGTTACATCAGAGATTACAGCCAAGGTGTGGCGAAGATCTGAGACCTTGCCATGTCTAAATACACGAAACGGACTAGCGCCGCAGGGTGGTGTCTAAGCACGCCTGCAAACTACTCACGTATCGAACAAACCCGAAAAATTAGCACAACCTGATAAAAAGTGATCACCCTTAAACCAGACCGGACGAATGAACCCATGTCACGTATGATGTGAAACTATGAGGGAATGTGTGTGTGTGTGACTGAGGCGTTGACCCAACTGGCCAAAGGACCGAGAATGCGAGAAAGTGCGACAAAATGGTACCTCCTTTCTTCTTTCCTTTTTTCTCAAAGCATGTCCCCTCTACCCTGTCTAATGCTCAAACTGCATGATTACAAGATCCTAACGCAGACCCGTGAATGCCCTTTACTGTGTAATGCACTAAATAGCCTTTCTTGAATACACTGCCACCCTCTCTGGTGCACGTGTACTATTTAGCCTGCCGTTGCACTCTCTCTCTCTCTCTCTCTCTCTCTCTCTCTCCCTCTCCCTCTCCCTCTCCCTCTCCCTCTCCCTCTCCCTCTCCCTCTCCCTCTCCCTCTCCCTCTCCCTCTCCCTCTCCCTCTCCCTCTCCCTCTCCCTCTCCCTCTCCCTCTCCCTCTCCCTCTCCCTCTCCCTCTCCCTCTCCCTCTCCCTCTCCCTCTCCCTCTCCCTCTCCCTCTCTCCCTCTCCCTCTCTCTCTCTCTCTCTCTCTCTCTCTCTCTCTCTCTCTATTTTTTCACTACCACTCTTCCGAGTGGTTAGCCCCGAAATTGGCAGATTGCCACCCCTAGCACACCACCTAATTGGCTTCAAATACCGTCAGTATTTGCACAAACGCTTGTCTTTAATACAATCACCCTGAAGCCGCGTCATTACCTCTCCTTTTCCGCTAGAAGTCAATGAACCCAGGTTGGGCCGTAAGGGAAGGGACAGGTAAGACGACAGAGGTTCCCTAATCTGACCCGAAATAAGGGAACTACATGTCAAACGGCTCCTATAGTATAAAACAAGGACCTCAGAATACGCGACCCTCCCCTCCCCGAATTGTCGCAATACCCAAACCGGAAAAGTGACCACCCCCGTTACCTCCCCTGTCTATGTCCCTGGTTGTTTCCCATAAAACCCCTGTCCTTCCTAGTTAAGTAACCGGGCTGTAAAAGGTTACGTAGGACCCAGAATGATGTTTTACAAGGTTAACAGACTAGACCAAGGTAAAGAAATCATCAAAATGAACCCCGCAGTAGTTGAAAAGCAGGATGCACCGATAGAAAGGAAATGTTTAGCCATGTTCGTCTCTCAGCAAAATACCTGTGTAGTACCATGTTGACGACTCACTGTACCCTTTTGTAAATGTAAAACTCTAGAGAACGGCATATCTTTGCCAGATTTGTCTCCCGAAGGTGGGTTACCATCAGATGAACTGTCATGCCTGTAATAAATAGTTATGAAGGAAAGTCATAGTAAATCCAACAGGTCCGCCACCGGTCATTCATATGCCAGTTGTGAACATTAAATATAACGGACATTTTCATTCTTTGCCTGGAGCTGGGAGAGAAATAGACTTTTTGATTATCTTCATCTGCAAATTTTCTAAAGACTGTCTTTTCAAACTTGTTTAAGGGTACTGCTGTTGGAGGAGAGAAGGACCGGATGTGGGAGCACGAGGCCCGACTGCAGACTAAGGAACACCTGCGACATTAGCCAAGGCGAGACCACGACTGAAAAGAGCTGTAGGACGAGGCACTGTTTTCGACAGCATGAAAAGAAAGGGTCGACCTGATGCCCCTGCTCGACGACCAGTGCCTGTCGACAAGTCCCCGCTCTCTGAATTCCGTCACACGCCCGCCTATTTGAAGTCTCTCGTTCCCCTAGTTTGTTCCCAATTTGGCCTTGCTCCATCCCCCTTTTTCCTCTGACCTACCCTATGGACTGTTTTGAACGCTCTTCTTCCATCTGAACTTTCTGACAATCACCTCAAAGGACACAGGGCGAAAAGGACCTTTTCGACCGGAGACGCGAGGAAAGGGTCGTGCCCTGCAACGCAGAACTTAGAACAGAGCTGGACTTGTAGCTCCACCGCCGGTGCTCAACAGCGCCAACGAAAAGACCACAAAGAACAATGAGAACTCATAAAACTTCGAACATTTGACATCCTCAATCACCGTTTTTTTATGCCTCATTTCTCTCCCAGCCGCCATTGTATTGATCCTGCTCCAATCCGAATCCGAAATATGTAATAACCTGCCAGTTCACGTTATGATATGCACTTGCTGCTCGCCGTTTTTGTATTTCATTTCTATGACTTTCCTGCTGAACAAATTTATCAAAGTTTATCAAATAGGTGCACCTCCTAAAAACTAGAAGCCTCAAAAATGTATTGTTTACAACTCTTTTTCATCTAGGGTTCCTACCGTTTTCTTTCTCATGCTCACCACAGTAGAACCAAATAGAAAATGAACCAGCAAGATGTCTTGAATATGTTAAAGGGAGGACTGTGGAAAATTAGTGCGTTTTGGTGAACATTATCTGCGCCATCTTGCCTCTTCCCCTGATGCCACACTTTTGTCGTGCGCGCCCGCCATTTTAAGATGCCCCGAGCAGAACAAACCCTTTTGCAGGCCGCTGGCCCCTGACATAGCCCTTTGCCTTCACTAAGCCTGCACGCTGACCACCCCCTGCTTGCACCTGCCTTGAGTCATAAACCCCTCTTCGGCGCTGCTCTGCCCCAGGCCCTCATCCTGTTCCCAGCGCGACACCTCCCTGCTTTCCTTTCATGATCTCCGGCCCTTAGATGCAAACCCCCCTTTTCCCCGTGTGCCCGTTTTGTCCTCCCCGTTCCCAAGCCGACACCCAGCTCTGCCGATACCATCCTTGCCCCTCCCCGTACAATAGAAAGCTTCCCCCATCAAAGAATCCCCGGGTTGATCAAAGCCCCCACCCCATGAGATCCGATCAAACTCCCCACATTCCGTGAATCGGCGGATTATCCAGCTGCGCGATGCTCATCACCTGTTGTGACTAGGGTGGGGACTTCAACTGTAAATGTGTGTGGGAACGGGCCCAAAGGGGAGTTCCGAGAATGTCTTTTCCGTACATCAAAGCTTTAAACATGTATGTGTAATCTACAATAAAGTCATAAATGTGGGTATAAGAGGCCAGGCCTCAGAAATACAGTTAGAGCACCTCAGAACGATACCTTCTGTCCGTTTCGTTGTGTTCTCCTCCGGAGAGAATAAAAAAACCTTGTTTCCTGCTTTCCAGTCTCCAGCGCCTGCCTCTTCATTGATTTAAATAACTAGGGGGTCACAGAGGCAATACCGCCGGGCAAATATCGATTGTCCCCGACCCGATTGAACTTTTTACAGTCGACTGGCGCTGAAGAGGCGAGGCGTCAGGGAAAGATATACAAAGTAGTGGAGATAGGCGCCGGCGGATCCAAAACTAGCGTCCTAGGTGGGAATCCCGAAGGGCTGTACACTGGAGCCGATAAGGGGTCAAACATTGATTCAGATGCCTCACTGACACGCCGTTTTGTTGTCAGACAAGGCCTCACTCACCTCCTTAGAGCTGAGATGCACACCAGAGGGGGACAGAGAACCTAAATCGCATGAAGGGAGAGCTAGTATTCCCTAATCTGAGCCAGAGATGCCGCTGCGCATGAAAACACTGGAAGGCGCAGATTAGAATCTCACTCGGACTCCAAAATCGGAGGACTAAGAGGGGAAGGCTATGGCACCAACTGCCCACGGTGTGACTTACCAGGTGACAGCAAGGACGAAGGGCTTCGACAGCTGGCCCTTGAGCAGTGCTCGAAGGGAGAAAAGGATTGGGACCAACGAAGGGCCTGCAACCACCGTGCCGCTAACAGTGTTATACAGTTCTCCAGCAAAGTCGACGATCAAAGCTGAAGACATGAGGCGCACTGTTCGGAGTCGGGGTGCATTCCCAGGCACCACATGCATATAAAATGAAGATGAGAAAAGATTGTAGTCCATAGGACCCCAAAAATATTCAGAAAAAGTACACTGTTCCATTGACAATGACGAAGTAGGCCAAAAATGGCCAGAGGGAGGGCTTATATGGACTCTGTAAGGACGCCGTCCAACGGATGTGACGCCGACAGAGTCGCTCAACGTCCGGTACCGAGGCGCAGAGATACTGCTGTAGAAAAAGTTACAGATCCAGTTGGGTGCCTGGGGATAATTCAAAGGTAAGAAATCTGCAGCTAGACATCTCTATCAGATGAGATTTCATAACATTCTACACCCCTGTGATAACTGACAATTGGATTTACTTGTTATTCGGTGGCGCAATCAGTGCTCAAAGCCCACCAGTAGCATTTCAGTTACTGGCCCTGGGTATCTGAGATATCACTTTACAAGGGCCTGAGAGGTGAATTAAATATGCCAAACAGGTGTATACCAATCTTACCATGTTACCAAGGACAGTACACGCACTTTACACTGGACAGCAGTGCTAAAGTGCCCAGAGTCCTAGAACCACCAACACCATGTCAGAACAAAGGCTAGGAGAAAGGCAAAAAGCTCAGGGATGATCCTGCAAAAAGAGCCAAGTACAACAAGGCAAAACATAGCGGTCATGTTGTCTGTCCTGTAGAGATCTACTTTGCATTGAACCTGGCAGAAGGAGGCCTGGAGTGCTAGTTGAATGGACAGATACTAAGTAATTTAAGTGGTAGCCTTGTTAATAAGGTGGCCATGTGCACTGAGCGAGTTTCTGATCGCATGATACCTTAAGGTTTGAGAGGAACACAAGGCAGGCACAAAAGGTGACCTTGTTGTGCTCCAGCAAAAGGCAAATGATGCAGACCTGGTGGTGATCAGTCCTAGAATACTTGGAATCACACTGAGGGCAATATTGAAAAGGAGTCTTTCTCTTACGGAGTCTTCATTATTGGACGAGGAAAAGCTGAAGGCGTAACGCAAGGCCCTGAGAGGGGCGTCAAGTTGAAATCTGGTCGCAGAGCCTGAAAGAGGTCACGACTGGAGATGTAGATAGTTTGTGCAAACAGGACACAATAGAGTGTAGGAATCCAAAGACAAATACCATGGTGTGTCGACCTGGAGCTCAAACGATAACACGTCCGACTCTGACGGCGGAAAAAAAACAATCTAACAAACAATGCTGTTGATGCCCACACCTATGACCAATCATAGGAGGAGTATACACTATACCTTGCGACTTGAAAGACTTCTTCAATTAAACACAATTTGCACACGTCCAATCCCAACACTAAATGACAGAAACATGCATAGCATGTGTATCTACAGCTACACATGCCACAAACATGTAATTTTAATACTCAGTAGGTTGAACTCCAGGGATTTATAATCACTATGCAGTGTATAGCTATGGATGAGAGAAAGGTAAAAGCAATCCTGGATTGGGCTGAATCTACAAATGGGAGGTTCAGAGCTTTCTTGGCTTTTACGAGGAGTTGAGAGTTGCTTGCAACAGATCGTGATGGTGAGCCAATCAAGACGAATTATCTTAAAAAGGACAAAATATTTGGAAATTGTACACAACCCTCTATTATTTATTTATTTATTTAGAGGTTTTCTATAGCGCTAGCCAGACCGAGGGTATCGGAGCGCTTTACAGCATAAAAATATTATAACAAAGAAGCATTTATAACAAAATACAGGACAAAGGCGTGGTAGGTTCTGCTGAGTGCCCAAGGTGCGCCGTTGAGGGGTCAAAAAGGTAGTCTCAAATCCTAGGGAAAGGCAAGACTTATGCAGGAAAAGGTGCCGACCCAGGGGATGAGAGTTGAGAGAGAGGGTAGGAGGTGGTAAGTGGGAAGTGGTTGTTTCGATGACTGAAAGGCTGCCCATTGAGGGCGCGCTGTCAGGTGACAGCCTGTGGAGGTGAGAGCGTCACGTAATTGCGTTCGGGAAGGCGCGGTTGAGGTAGAGGGTTTTTAGGAGGCTTTTGAATTTTGGAAAGGAAGGGGTGGTTCTGATGTTGACTGGGATTGCGTTCCAGATTTTTGGAGCGTTTCCTGCAAAGGAGCGGGAAGCAGTATTTTGTTTACACGTTTTTAGGGGAATGAGTAGGAGGGAGTTGGAACTCCTGAGGCTTCTTGCTTGTTCGGCTTTCTTGAGTTTGGAGGCTAAGTATTCTGGTTTCCCTGTGTGCAGGGTTGTGTGTGTGTGTGTGAGGTAGGCAGTTATGAAGCTGGCCCGCATTTCAACTGGGAGCCATTTAAGATCTCTGAGTGCAGGAGTAATGTGGTCGAATTTCTTGATTCCGGTGACCATTCTGGCTGCAGCATTGAGGGTGGATTTGAGTGGGGCTAGGTGAGAAAAAGCTTTACCGGAGAGAACTGCGTTCCCATAGTCCAGTCTGGACAACACCAGGGATTGGGTGGCTTGCTTGAGGTCGGCTGGAGGGATGTGGGGTTTGATTCTGTTGGGGAGCTTCAGATTGAGGAAGGCGCTCTTGGCAGAGTTCTTGATGTGATTTGACATGGATAGTTTGTGGTCAAGGGTGATTCCCAGTGATTTGACAGAGGTTGCCAGGGTGAGATTTCCATTGAGGGAATCAATGGCTTTCAACCATTCAACAATTTGCGGGTTTTCTTCCTTGTTTGAGACGAGGAGGATCCCAGTTTTTACCTGATTGAGTTTGAGGTGGTTCATTGATAGCCATTCTTGGACTTCTTTGAGGGTATTGTTGAGTCTTTAAATGTCATTAAGGGAGGAGGTTTCCAGTTGGATCTGTGTATCGTCTGCATAGAGATGAAAGGGGATATTAGCTTTTTTTTTTAGAACGGAGGTGAGAGATTCCATGTATATGTTGAACAGTTGAGGGGAGAGAATGGAGCCTTGAGGGACGCCTCTGTTCACGGGGACGAGTTCGAAGGCAAAGGATTTGATTTTCACTCTTTGGGAGCGGTTGTGGAAGAAGGAGGAGAACCACTGGAGGACCACTTTGTCTGCGCCAACCCATTCTTTGAGAGCTTCGATGAGAAGGCTGTGGTCTACAATGCCAAAAGCAGCTGACAAGTCTAGGAGGATGAGGAGACAGCAGTGGCCTGCGTCAAGGGAGTTGAAGATGTCATCCATGATGTTGAGGATTGCAGTTTCGGTGCTGTAGCCTTTTCTGAAGCCTGATTGGTCGTGGTCAAGCAGATTTATGTTGTCAATATGTTTGGTCAGTTGACAGAGGACACATTTTTCTTTTGGCAAGAAAAGGGAGATTGGATATGGGTCTGAAATTGTTCAGGTCAGTTGCGTCTAAGCCTGGTTTTTTCAGAAGAGGGGTGACTTGACCGACTTTAAAGCAGTCAGGAATGGTGCCAGTCTTTAGGGAGCTGTTTTATGATTTTGCACCAAAGTGGAGCCAGGGAGAGTTTCTGTTCTTTGATTATTTGAGAGGGAATGGGGTCGAGGTTGTGCGACGATGGCTTGGAGGAGGAGATGAATTTGAGGATTTCTGTTTTTGAGATGGGGTCGAAGGAGGACCAGGTTGTTGCTGGTCACCTTTTCAAGGAGATTTCGCTTGTTGGAGAGCAATATTTGAGGTCAAGAGAGTTTGATCAAGTTGATTTTTTCGTTAAAGAAGTTGGCGAAATTGTCGCATAAGGTTTTTGAGGGCTGGACGAGGCTAGTCGCTGGCTTGGACGTTTGTTTTTTAATGATGTCAAAGAGTTCTCTTGGTCTGTTTTTGGCCTTGTCCAGCACGGAGCAGAAAAAGTTGGATTTTTCGTTATTGATATGTTGTTTGTACTTTCTACTTGCTGCTCTGAGTTCCTCGAGACGGTTGGAGGATGGGTCCTTTCTCCAGAGACGTTCAGAGGCTCGAAGTAGTCTTCTTTCCTCATTAATGTCCTTGTTGAACCAGGATCTAGAGGGAATATTCCTGGCTTTTTTCAGATTCAAGGGGGGGAAGTTCGTCAAAGATGGAGGACATGGTAACGTTGTAGTGGGTTGTGAGTTCTTCGGTGGAGAGGCCTTCCGGGGAGTTGGGCAGGCGGGAGGATATTTTCTGTTCTAACTCCTCTGTGTTGATCTGCGATGGGTTTCTTGACCATGATGGGTGATTAGAGATGGAGGGCAGAGGGAGGGTTAGTTGAGGGAGGTGGAATAGGATAAGGTGATGGTCTGACCAGTCGACCAGCAGGATGTGATCTATGGTGAGCGCGTCATGACTGGCAATGATGGCATCCAGGATAGCTCCTTTGTTGTGGGATTCTTGAGAACAGTGTTGGGTGAGGTTGTTGGAAAGGAGAAGGTCATTTAGGTTTTGTAAAAGAGCACTGTTTTTATCATTCCAGTGGAGGTTAAGGTTGCCTAGAATGACGTTGTTTGTATCTCGGAGAGAGCAATGTGCGATTAGGTCAGACAGGTGTTCTGAGAACGGGACGGAGTTGTCTGGGGGATGGTATAGGAGGTGGCAGAGCACTAGGTTATTGTTGGAGGTTTTGATGTTGGCGGTTAGGCATTCAAATGAGTTGTACATGAAGTTATCGGTTTCGGACACCGATAGGTTATTCTTGTGGATGATTGCCACGCCTCCGCCTTTTTGGCCTATTCTATCTTTCTTGATGATGGAGAAACCCGAGGGAACGAGCATATCCAGGATCAGAAGGGAGGAGTCGTTGAGCCAGGTCTCGGTGATGAAGGCAATGTCAATGTCAAGGGAGAGAATGGTTTCGGCTAGTTCTGCAGCGTGTTTCGTGGCAGATCTGTAATTTATGAGCATGCAGTTTGTGCGGATGGTCTCTTTCATAGGTTCCGTGGGGATGGTGATGAGGGAGGAAGGGGGTCTAAGGGGTTTCTGGACAGGAAGTTCTGTTCTGGTCCCGGTGATTACCTGGATTGCGGAGTGCAAGTCAGGGTTAGGGGGGAGGAATAGTAGGAGGCCAGCTCAATCGCTTCCTCCGGGGACATGGCTTCAGAAGTCCTCCTTGGTCTAGGGGCCTGGGGATATAGGGGGGAGACTGACTGCTTCGGGGACTGGGGATTCGGAGGCCTAAGGGGTGTGTGGGGTGGGAGGATAGGCTGGAGGAGGTGTGGAGGGAGAGTGACGAGATGTTGGTTAGGATGAGATTCTTGCCCTGTAGTAAGGTGGTGAGTAGGCATTCAATACTGGCGAGGCGGCAATCCGTCTCTTCTTGACGGGGTGAGGGTTGCAGCTGGGGGAGATCTCTTTGGCGAGGGGGAGGGCTGGCGGAGTTAGGATGACATTGTTAGTGGATGTGAAGGGTTGGGTTATGAGGGGTGAGGGATCAGGGGGAGAAGTGCTGTTTTTCTTGCTAAGAGGGGGAGGACGGTGGGGGGGGGGGGGGGGTGAAGCTTGCGGTCAGGGATGTAGGTGCCCAGCACAGGCTATTGGGTGTTCCACGCCGGGGGTTGCTCAGGGGGAAGGGGTGGAGCGGGGAGGGGGGGGTGGGGGTGGGGGACCTTGACATTGGAGGGAAGGCGGTTTCCAATGGTCAGAGGGTGTGCTACGGTGGAAGGGGTAGCAGGAGGCGGAGTGTGGTGGGAGTTCCTTAAGGGGTATTGACTTTCCAGGAGGAGGGGGAGCGAAGGGATGGGGGGGAAAAAGTGGGTGTGCTGGTTGTTAGTAGAGAGGGAAAGATGAGGTCAAAGGCTTCCAGGTTGGCATTGTTGGCTTGGATCACAACTGTGGGTCGTCTTGGTCGTTTTGGTGATTTGGCATCTGTCTCAGGACCGATATCCAATAGGTGGGTCTAGTTGTGTGGAAAATTATGTCAGTTTTTAATTGGTCTAGGGCGGAGGAGTGGTATAGGTCAGCAAAGAGGGATTCAGGGAATTGTCTGATTAGTTTGTGTTTGAGGGATTTTTTTTGCTTTCGGAGAGATGCTTTCGGAGAGAGGATGGGTGTGAGGGTGATCGAGAAGGAGTTGTGGGCGTGCTGTTTTATGTAGGGAGAGGAGAGAGGGTTTAGGGAGGGAGATGAGGTGGGAGGCATTCTTGCTGGGCGGAAGAGGTGGGGGATTGGTAAGGATGGAGTCTAATTGAGGAGGCTAGTTTGTAACCAGAGGAGCGCTGCGTAGCTGGAACAGAGCGGAGTTGTTAGCGTCGGTCCGGGACCAGGTCGGAGGTGAGAGAGGGAGGGCGCTTAGTCCAGAGGTAAGAGGGGGGGGGGGCTCAGTCCAGGAGTAGGAGAGGGGATAAAAGGGGAGAGGTCGGGGGAGGAGGGGGAAAAGGAATGGCGGCTACTGAAGTAGCACGGTTTTCTAGAGCTGGGCAGAGGAAGAGGCAGTCTCTACTGGTGCGTGGCTTGACTGGGGAGCTATGGGGAGCTCTCAAGGGGGTCGAAGGTAGGGAGTCTGAGATGAGTAGTCCTGGTTGTGCTGACCTGGTGAAGTCAGGCGGAGAGGAGAGGTCAGATGAAGGATTCAGGATAGTGAGAGAGTACCTGAGGCGGGCTGGCCGGGACCATTAGGCAGTCTCAAGGACTGGTCCGGCGCAAAAAGCCTTCGCATTGAAAGGAAAACCTCCGGGGAGGTTGTGGCTGGTAGCCTTGTGTTGAGAACGTCTATTTTAGGCCGCCATTTGTTTTTTTTTGTTCAGGAGGGTAGCAGGGGTGGGTGTATTTGCTCCGGTTTGGAGCAGGAGCAGCTGGGGGATGGATCAGGGGCAGGAGGTCTCACGGGCGGGTGGGGGCGTGATTCCGCCGCGCCTGGACCCCCGAGAGTAAGTGGCAGGTAGCTACCGGGCAGGATGTCTTAGGAGGGCTGCCATTTTAAGGTCAGGCGGGGCTCAGTGGCCGGGAGTAGGAGGCTCGAGGCGAGTGCCGAAGGAGTGAGCAGTCACCAGGGCTCAGAGGGGGGCGCAGCTCGACTTGACTGTTTAACGATGCCCCCTGGAGAGGATGTAGCCCGGGAAATTCTCTGGACGGGCCGACCCTGTCCGGCCGCCATTTGTAGGTCAGGCAGGAGAAAATGAGGCTTTGCTTCTGTGAGGCGGCCACTTGGTGGCGAGAGGAGGCAGGATTTGGGTCGCCGGAGCTTAACACCGGCACGACTCACCTAACTGTGTGGCAAAGGAGTCCTGTGGATTGTTGCGGCTGGTGTCCCCGGGCCGGAGGTCTGCCATTTTAGGAGCAGGCGCAGAGGCAGTGAACTGCATCTGAGACTCGAGAAGTTCGGTTTACTGCTGGAATTTGGGCGGCGGTCGACTTCCTCCGCAGGCGATGACCGGAGAGCGTCCCACCGCAGCTGAGGTCGGGGGAAGGACTGTCGCTTCAACGGCTCTGGGAAGGAGGTGTCCTGGGGTCACGAGAAGGCAGGAGAGCGCTGATCACCTGTGGGTGTGATCCAGCAGGCAATTCCCTGTCTTCCGTTCGCAAGTCAGGCTGCACCCCTAGTTCGGCAGTCCGGTGAGGGGCCAGGGGCTGGGTGGGGGGCGTCGATGGGGGGACACTGCTAGTGTATTGATTGTCAGTGCCTGGAGCTCGGTTTCGGTGCACCTGCCAGTGCGGTGGTAATTTATACAAAATACAGTCGAAAATTGTGTTATATTGTAATCTAAACAAAATCTTACACGTAACGTTCTTGGAAGAAGAAGAGTGAAGTAAGTCAAAGAGATGTTAAAATCCACTTCCGGGAGGGAGGGTTGGGATAATGTTAGCCTCTGTGTCTTTAATGAAATCCAGATTCTCTGGTCATGGTAATAGAAGAATCGCAATTTCATTACAAGACCAGAGGCTACCATTATGCATGTTGGTAGTCAAGTAGAACTACATCAGACATGTGTTCAATAGGTTTGCAGTAATGTTTTGCAAAGGTATAGGAGCAAGACCAGTCTGCTGCTTTGAGAATATCATACAACTTACCTCCTTTCCAAAAGGACTGGCTAGCCATAGCACCTCTTAAAGAATGTGCCTGGATCCTAATGAGATTGATGTCTGCCAACTCTACAGGCAGTTTAACCTACCTAGCTATGGATGAAGAAGAGACAGGTTGGGGTTTAACAAAGGATATAAGACGTTGGTTTACACCAGCGGTGCGATGAGGGTGCATCCTTGAATCATATTCCTTCATGCAATCCACAACACAATTTTTTACAAGCGTCATATCTAGGGTAAAAAATCCTATCCATCATCGTTTTAGTTCTTTTGATAATTTCATAATGTTAGCCTCCGTGTCTTAAATGAAATCCAGGTTCTCTGGGAGGCCTAGTAACCTGGCTAGTTCTCTTAAGGTTACAAGATCGAGTTTTAGAACATGACGTATTTCTTACCGGATATTGGAAATCTTTTTCAGGGGAAGAAACATCATAGACTTCACAGTGTCTACTATGAAGCCCAGGAACTCTAAGGACCTCGAGAGACTCATGACAGTTTGTTCCCTGTTTATAATAAACCCTGCACCACTCTCCAATAATTCTACAGTAGTATTCAAGTCTTTCAGAATTTGAGAGTAGTCTTGAGACATAATGTTAGCCTCCGTATCTTTAATGAAATCCAGATTCTCTGGTCATGGTAATAGGAGAATCGCAATTGGTCAGAACCTACAAATGAGAGGTTCAGAACTTTCTGGGCTTTTTTTAACTTACCACCAGTTGAACGATGTCTCTTGATTATTACTCCTGTTACTCATTTGTTAAAGAAAGGACTCAAGTTTGAATGGAACCCTACAGGTGATGCTGCATTCCAGAACCAACCATCTTGTTGCACTTCCATATCAATTTTAATCCATCATGATTTTATGAAACCAGTGTTTTTGGAAGCCGATGTTTCAATAGGGGCCATTGCAATGGTGCTGAAAAAAGTCCTTTAGTATTTTAATTACGTTACCCAATCACTGAATATCTCAATTATAACATCACAGAAAAGGAACTACTGGATGTTACAGCCTTGCTGTATGGCACCACTATCTGTTTTGCACAAAGCATAGTCAAACTGTACTCCGATCTCTGCAATCCTGATACTTGCACATTCTGTCAGAGGAATGACTGCATAGCAATTACAGTGCTTCATGTTATTGTAAGAGCTTTGATGTGTTGCATTGTATTAGTCAAGTAGCAAAAATAGCAAAGCAAACACCTTTACAGGATTACCCATAAGGTGTACTGATGACAATGTTTTAGCAGACCATCCCGACTCCCTGTAACCGCTTTCAACATCATCATAGGTGCTTTAAGTCATCCTCAGATCCAGAAATGAGGAAAATATCTCATGACTTGTCCAGGAAAACCCTAAATTGAAACTAGCCAATGTTGTGCAACTGTCACTGAATATAGACAGTAAAAGAAGTGAAGATGACCCCTAATCCAGAATTGTGGGTGCGTCATCCAAGATTTTTAAAGCTACTGTTTCTAAGATCTAGCTAGATCAATAGCATACTCATTGATGTAGGAGATCAACTGGACAGTAAAGCTTTAAAAGCTTTCTATCAGATCAGCTGGAAAATGGTTTAAAACTGATTTGGTAAATGGAATCAAAGCAGTGGTTTTTAAGAATGTGTGTTAACTTCCCAACTTTTTTTTTTATAGTTCTAAGAAGCCTCACTGGACAAGCAAAGTGTTGATTTCTAGATGGTTTCAAAGAACAGGAATACGACGATTTGACTGATTTTAGGCAGGAGATTTTCAATGCTAGCGGTGCTGGATGTCATAATTTCTGTGCTGGAGAGGTTAGGACCAGTGAAAACGTTTTTTCAAGCGAGTGTTCTTTTTCCTTTGTTTAAAATGTAATTGAGATCTTGAGGGTTACAGGAGGTGGCCACTTGATTTTGGTATTAGTTAGCTTTGCCTTTAAGGGTGGCTACTTTGCATGTTTCTCAGGGCTTCAAGCTCAATGTAGGTTATGTTTGGTTTGATCATCAAAACTTTTTTAATGATGTGGATTACTCCTTTTTTAGCAAGAGATTACTTGAAACAAGCTTGGTACAGTTTTGTTTGCTGGCTATTAAGCTACTAAAATTTGCAGAAGGATCAAGATAAGTCCTGATGTAATAGAGATGTGAAACGCATCAAATGTCGCATTTTTTTTTATAGCATTTAGCCATGCAATACAGGATTATGAATGGTATCTAAAACGTTATCTCTTCTTCTATAATGGCCTATTTCACCTAGCCTTAGCTTTACTATTTAGCATTAATTTAATTACTGTGAAAAAGAATAAAATGTGATGGATGGAAGTCCACCACAAGTTATAAAGTCACTAACCTATTAGGTCCAGTCACAGGTTTCAGTAATTAAAACTTGAGCTCAACCCCTGGTAGCTACGGCACAGAACAGACAAGCTTCACTACTAAAAATGTGTAAAGCACTTAAAGGTATCAAAACAGTTAAAAAGTCAAACGCTCAACACAATAACAATCTCACTCCAATTCATAAAAATAGATACAAAATTCATATGCAAAAGCTTATAGGGGATACCGGAGATATTAATTTTTTGAAGATCTAAGTGAAAACGTACCAAACAGGTAATGCTTTTGACCAGGACCTAGGCGCGATTCAAGGCCTGCTTGCCCTTTAGCAAACAATCCCCCAGTGCACCTTACTCCTTAAATCCCATAATGGGGAAATCCTTACACCGTCTAGAGCCTGTGTGCCCACCAAGAGGTGCAGCCTATAATATATACAAGAAAGTATTTTTCCCTGCCTGAGGTTTTTTCTTTTTTTGACAGGGTGATCTGCAGGTTTAAACCGCAGCAGCAGGGTTACAATGATAGGCCTAAATCCATGTTTTCCTTGTCCCGCTAGTGGTTGGCATAATAAGTACTGCAATACACAGGTGACCTTTTACTTTCTATGCTATAGTTGAATTTTATGCACCCTATACTATGGTCTTATAAGAAATTTAAATAAGTAAGCCAATTTGACAATGTTTTAGGGGTCAGAGTACCACCATACCAAGCTGCATGGACAACACAAAAAAGAGAAATTTTCCCACAAGTCTGTAAAAAATTGCTCATATTTTCCTCCTGACTAGGCGTGACATATTTCCTAAGAATCACCATCATTGTCCTGGTCAGGTATCTTGTCAAAAATAACTTTTACACAATTCATGCAAATGCAACATACAAACCTAGTATCCTTTCCAAAAGCCTTTTAGTGATACCTTTCACTGCTTATGTATAGAAACCTGAACATGGAGAACTTTGTGAGTTAACAGCAAGTGAAGCCTTGGAGATTAGGATAACTTGGGAAAGGTGTCCCATGAGCAATTATCATTTAAAACCACTATCCTAATTTACAAAAAAATTCATTTTTAGTATATCATCAAAAACATGTAATAAAACCTGTTTAAACACAAAGAATGAGTTACTTCCCTTTGGTAAGGCTCTTTCCGGAAGATCTAATCGCAGTGCTCTAGCCTACTGCGGGGTGGTGCCTTGCAGCTTGATGCAGATTTAGTTCCACCCCAGAGATGGAGTGGAGCCGCATATAATTGCCACCCCTGCGCATCAGTGTCAGGTTCTTGCTTGACTCGTTCTACATCCATGGAAGCAGAATATAAAGGAACTAGAGATACAAGTGTGCAGATCTCTAATTTGGGACATTTCTAGACACAGAGCAGGGGGGTGGGAAGGCAGCGAGTAATCTGCAGTTAGACAAAGTATCCACCACAAAGAACGTTTCCAAACTTATGATGGATACTTCTAACCGCACATTCCTCACCTTCAGTATAGATACTAAGCAGTACTTCCCAAGAGTGAGGGTCTGGTGTGGGTTCAAACAAAAAAGTCCTGCACAATCGATGAGGTGAAATGCTCCTCCAATCGAATCTGGCTGTCAAGCCAGTAGTGCTTTGTGAACGTGTGCACCAACACACATGCTGCGGCATGTCAGTTTGAAGAGCAGGCACTCTACTTGAGAAAGCAGAGATGGCAGCCTTGGCTCTGGTGGAGTGAGCCCTCGCACCTTCCAGAGGCTGATTTTTGGGCAATGCAAAGCAGATCCTAACGCAGAGAACTATCCACCATAGCAGTCATTTTCTACACCACCTTATCCCAGGCACCAGAGACAGACCAAGTGGGGATCAGACACAGATATGTGTCTGACATTCCCGCAAGGGTTAAACCCTGTAGGTTTAGCAGGGTACGGGTCCATAGCACACTGGGAGAATTAGCTCAAAAACAGTCTACAAAAGTTCAAAAAAGTTGGTAAAAAATGTACGAGGTAGCTCTTTGGATCCACGCTGTGGGCATGGAAAGAAAGAAACCAATGTCAGTGCTGGGTTGGTGCTTATACGGGCACCGCAATGCAACTTCTGAAGCAGATGATGCTAATGCGGACCCGATGGTGCGCAGAGATAATGCTCAAGATTTACCGGATATCTGGAGAATATTACAAGGTGAGAGGAATCTGCGGTTAGACGTCTCTAACAAAATTGCACTGTCTTCTACAAAAAAAGAAGGTGTCTGCAAATTAGTACAAAGTGATTTTGATTAGTTGATCGAGAACCCCAATTGTTATCAGAATTTCTGCCATTGTCTGGAGGTGGAGTATGACGGAAAAGGCCAAGTCCGCCTGTAACAGCCAGTTGTCGAGGTAAGGGAAAAAAATGTTTTTCCAAACTTACAAAGAAGGGCGGCAACCACCAACATCACTTTTATGAACACCCAAAGGATGCTGGTAAAAGGAGCACAGCGAACTGAAAAGGCTCTAGGGCAACTTTGAACCACAGGTGTCCTTAGTAGGACTACAGAGCATATGAAAAAAGGTGTCCTGGAGGTCCAAGGCTACCATCCAGATGCCCGGATTCAGGGCAGACAGAACCTGGGACAATGTGAGCACTCTGAATTTGTCCTACTGCAGGAAGGTATTCAGAAAGGCAAAGCTCTAAAAATAGAACAAAGACCTCCATACTTCTTTGGTGCAAGGAAATAGCAGGACAACTGATTCCTACTTCCTAGTCAAGTCTGCACCTCTTTCAGTAAGCTTAATAGTTGCTCCTCTAAGAGTCACTCTGAAATTGGGGAGCCTGTGGTGAGTCAGAAAGAAACAGAAGGGCATAGCCATGCTGGAAGATTTGAAGGACCAATTTGCCACAAGTAATGAAATGCCATCCTGGGAGAAACGGTCATATCGACTCTCATAAAGGATGGTGTGTGCTGCTAAAGGTAAACTAATGCATCTTGTAGTTGATGCGCAGGGGACGGGAATGATTGGTGCCAATGGTGATCTGCATATTGCCTGCCTGATCCACATCCCCATCCCCATCCATGGAAGGACTGGGGTGATGACTGCAGCAGGAGTTGTTGGGGGGCCTGATATTGCCTATACGTCAGACCTCTACAGTAGCAACGGAAGAGGCAAAACTGATGAGGAAACTGCCTGATAGAGATCAAAAGGCAGAATGTGATGTTGGCCGGCTTTCCTTGAAGATTTCCGGGAAATCAACTTTTCCGCCAAATACACGCAATCCAAAAGAAGGAATATCCATAAGGGATACCTGTACATCTCCAGAAAAGCCTATGCATGGTGAGGGAGCACCACACTAATGCAGATTGCTCACACCAAACAATCAGTAGTACTATATCGCAAAAGTAGATGCATCTTGAACTACCCTGAACGGTTTCGATTTAAGCCAAGGAGATGTAAACTCTTCTGGAACTGTCACAAAGATCTCAGTGGCTATGTCCCAGAGAGAATGTGTGTAACGGCCTAGTAAGCAAATTGCGTAGACCAACTTTAGTGCAATGCTGGCTGAACAAAACATTCATTTTCCAAATGCCTTAATCCCCAGTCCTGGTGGGTTGTATCATGGAAACCGAATTAGTATTTACCTTGCTGACCTCAAAACTATCAGGAGTGGGATGCTGCATGATGAAAGTCTGCAGCACTTGGACAGGTGCCTGTTTACCAGTGGGCAAGAGCAAGGTCTAGACCAAGTGCCCAGAGTGTCTGCTACAGCTTTCTTGAATGAGAGTAAGGGCTCCGAAACAGGCCCAGGTTGCAAACCTTCTGTAGGAACATTTGTGTTAAGTTCATCAGTAGTTGTAGGTCCACGAGCACGTCTAACTGCTACAGCAAAGGTATCACTCACTTCCACTGACAGGACAATTGGGGTGGGGGCAATCCTTTTCAAGGGAAATATCAAGCACAGTAGCCTCCTGCAAATCCATCTATAGACGGTGTTGTCATAATAATATGGCCTTAACTTGACCCCATCACCACTAATCTCCAAGTGGTGTCAAACTCTGGTCAGAATGAGAACCAAAAAGCTTATGGAGCCTCGGAGGACGGCTCTATGGTAGTGGGAGTGTTTAGTAGAAATCAGGATGTACAGGAACCGAGTGCACCAGAGAAGAGTCGGAGCGGTACCTTGGTCAGCCTCAAGATTAATTCAGCTCTGGGTCAAATATCTGGGTTGGCAACGCATACCCCATTGCACCAGTGATGTCTGGACCATTGTTGATGTAGGAGGGATCAACATGTCTTGGAGCAGGAATAGAAATCGCAACAAAGTTGGTGCCAAAGCAGAGGTATGTTTGAGGTGCTCAGATAGCACAGATGACAGATCTGCTAGCAGAAACCACAGAGTAGGCCTCTGCGGATCTTTGGGGCCCAAAGGTGTACCAGCTGGAGCTGGAAGAATGCCAAAAATATGCACCATGGTCTCTTTAAAGGCCTCAACCTGCTGCAGCATCACCAATGGCCTGAGGAACTGTGGGTGCATTGTGATCAACTGCTGGATTGGGTCAGTGAGATCTTTTTAGATGGAGTGGTAGGATGTGGTTGGGTCATGTTTTGCCTTCTTGTGTTTCCTCTTTGATTTGGACTTCGACTTACCAGAAGACTTCAAGTGCAAAGAAAACTTGTTGCAGGATCAGCCGTGAGTGTGCACATAGGCCCATGCCCTCGGCTTGGAGTGGAACTTAAGTGAAGGCTTCTTTCGATGTTCAGAGATGTGCAACTTTGCTTCACAGTCCCAGGTCGCCTTTAGGTGCAGGAGGACACATTCATCACATGACTTGAATTCGTGCTCCCAGAACTCAAATACAAAAGTCACACCTCATGGGAGTCTGGTACTGGCATCTGATTGAAAGTCATGGCATGGTTTGAACCCTGCAGGTTTAGATGGGGAAATCATCATTTGCTTGCACACCGTAATTTTATTTTGAAAAACTTGTGAAACTGATGAAAACGGGAACAGAGCTCTAAATCCACATTTGAATGACAGTAAAGAAAGGAACAGATACCAATGCAGCAGTGTGGCACTTATATGCGTCTCCACTTGATCACTTCCATGACAGAACAACTTTAACGTGAAGCTTCATTGGAGCCACCTAGTGACGTGTCGGAGTACAGCTAAATTATCTTCCAGACCCAATCTGGCACTTGGGGATTATTCTAAAGATGAAGAATCTGGGGTTAGAAGGACCCATCAGAATTAAATGTCCACAATGGTACAGAAAATGGAGCAAACAGAAAAGGTATCTGTTGAAGAAACAACAATAAATAGGCGCTGTTACAGATTGCTTGAAATGTGACTGGAGGTTACAGGTGTTCCTGTAATTGTCTATTGCTATTCTATACTCAGTGGAGTAAAGTAGCACAAATATGACTAAGGTTCCAATATTAAATCACATCGCTTTTTAGGTCTCGCCCTGGAATAAGCATCCAAAGGATGCATTCCAGGGACGGAGACGTATAGTCAGCTGTCTGGAGGGAAGGACGGACGAGAAGGTGCACGCGCTTCTCCCCGGCTGGATTCAGCTGCTTGCACGCGCACGTCGGCTCCGTCCACATTCACAGCAATTCCCGCGCCGTGCACATCCCCACACATACACACATGCATGCGCATACACACACACAGACACTCGCTCGCACACACTCTCTCCCCCCCCCCCCCCATACACACAGGCACGCACGCACGCACTTCACATCAGCCCTGGGCCCCACTCACCGACTGCGCTTTCCGGCGGGGCTCCTCACGGCGCGTCTCGCCCCGCAACAGGCGCCACACTCCTCCTTCTCCCCGGCCCCCTCCTGGGGACCCGGGCTACCCCGGACGGCAGGGCGCTCCATGCGCCGTCAGCTCGCGGACCTCGGGAGGCGGGACTTCCGGTCGGCCGCGAGCTTTAGCCAATCGCAGAGGTGAGGGATAATTTCAAAGATACTAACAGTGAAAACGGACAGAGGCCTGGCACGATCAGCCGCCATCTTTATAAATGAAACCGAGCCCTCGGATTGAAAGGAAAAATTGTTCAGCTATCAATAGAGCGTGATACCGTACGTTCGTATTGCGCACATCTGAGCCGTCAACCATTATATCAAAAACACTTATCTTTATGTGTCTAGTATATATGAATAATTAACATCATAACATTGCACCTTTTTCCCTTAATAATCACTCTTAAGACAAAAAGAAAGATTTTTTCACTATAGATTTAATTTCTTCGACAAATAACGGGTGTTAGGTGCCATATATTTTGCCTTATCTCGTGCAATTGGGCCCTAGCTTTGTTGTCCATCTTCTATGTTTCGGTAATGATGACCCGGCAAATGATTCCCAGAATGCACTGGGCGTATTTTATGTGTATAAACCCGCGAGAAATTGGAGCGGCCGTGTGCTGAGCGGTGAGATGGTTGAATGGGTTTGTGAGTGTGTGTGGCTGTGCATGAGAGGTGATTCTGTGTGTGGGAGAACCGTGTGTTTGATGTCCCGCTCAGCACTCATTACACATTGATCTTATTTGACCGGCTGGGTTCTCCGCCGCCGGCCTCGGGCTTGGATGAGAAGACTTCCTCGGTCGCTAGCCCCGTTGTTGGGCCCTGTGCGCAGAGGCTTTCAAATCAGGCAGCGGATCCCGTCCTCCGGGGCTCAGACGTGATGATTCGATCAGATATACTAGGCTGGGGGTGCGAGGCTTCGGCCCAGAGCACCGAACTCGCCCATGAGTACTTACTTACCTTGAACACAACTGGAAATATCTTTAACTTGTTAGAGTGAACTGGGCAGCATACATAGAGTGGGGGAGTTAACTCCCTTCAGCCACTGTTTTATTGGCAGCGTTATTCCCATTTTGGATTAGTCCAAGGACCGTCACTCAGTGAATGGAATGTCACTCATCAAGCGTGGATTGCAACACATTCATGTTTCTATATTAGCTAGTTATATTAGTGAAACAGGGACATCTATGTTAATGAGTTGACTCCACAGAAGGGACAAAAGGCAGCCAGGTTCACAACACATATTGCATTGCAAATGCTATAGGTGTCACATTTGTGAAAGTTAAAACTATTGGCATTGTAAATGACAAAGCTATTACTTTAGCTATTACTATAGCTAAATAAAAAAAATGTAATTCGCAATACCAATGGCTCAAACTTTCCTAATGCGAGACCTATTGCATTGCAAATGCTTGTTAATATAAATTTTGAAAGTAGTACTATTAAACAATCTTCACTTGTTAGTTCATGTGCTTATATATCATTTCAGATCTGCAGACTCTATTGCAGGATGATGCTCTGTCTTTGATGTGCTTGTCTAAAGACCCCTTGAGTAATATGAGGCCACACATTGGGAAGAACAGGGAATGTTGTTGAGCGAATTATCAAAATTCCCGATAATAATATAGAGCATGTTATGTTTGAATACATCACAGCTTGGAAGAGGATGGAGATGTTAAACCTTTTTTTGTATTTCTATATCCTTAAAATTGTGAGTCTGCTGTTAATGCCATTTCTAAGTGAAGGTTTAAGCTAATTATGTTATTAGAAATTAACATTAGCTGTAGATGAATCCTGTTTCTCAGAACAGATTAAGCCTTCTGGTGCCTGTTGATGAACAAACAATGTCTTGAATGATATACGAGACATTTTAACAATATGGAAATATTTTACAATTAGGTAACATTCCAATGAATTTTCTGTTCAAATGGGAATATTTGCACTTTGCATGGAAGACAAGTGAATGGCAGGCTGCCAGAAAAATACTACATACAATATAGAAAAGAAAAAATGGTCCTGAAATACTGATCTGTTGACAACTGGGTAGTTTTGAAGAGCCAATTAACACCAGTGTAATGGATCACGCACTCCTAAGTGTTCAAATCTTGCATCAAATGGTGCTCAGTTTAAAGCGTGCATAAAAGGTACACTCTGTTCCTTGAGTGGAAACATATTAATGAAAAATAGCATTCCCCATCTTTGGTTCGTCCCCTTCAGCACAGCTAATGTCCCTCTCTTTCGAGAAGAGAGGGATATTAGGTGTGCTGAAGGGGACGAACCCCAGATGGGAACGCTATTTTTCAGTTTTGAAGAGTGACAGAAAAATGCTACTTAGGTACTTCATAATTAAATAAATCAAGAGGGGCACTTCAAGTAAATAGCTAACATCAATTAATATCACTGTGGTGTTGTTGAAACTGTAGCAGTCGCAGAACCGATGACCGATACCTGAAGCAGAATAGTCTTGCTGGCGTTCTGGAACTTTGGAGATTTCCTGGTGAAAATTGTAAGTTTCAATTCAGAATGGGTCTTTGACATTTTTAGGTCTCGGCCTGACGTAAGCAGCGCATGCGCTGCTCTAGTCATACGAGGCTTCTTGGAATCGATACGATTCCAGAAACCTCGCCCCAGCTCCGCCTTAACTTTTGATTCGTGCGTGTTGTTTTGCGTCACAAATTATGCCAAGGGCAGTGTAATGATTGCATTGAAGGCATGTCACTCCCTCATTGTTGCCACCCTGTCTCCTTTTATCTATGCCCTGCGGGATTGGAACTTTTAACCGCGGCGTTACACTAGAGCCTTTAATTACTGGGGAAGCACTATTTGTTTCCCCTTCCGTCTGTCTCTCTCAGAGACACATCTGCTTGTTTACAGCAGCTGCCTGGCCAGCGCTTGTTAACCTAGACGTGCCACTAGGAGGTTTACTTAACAGAGGAGAGTCCTAAAACACACCCTCCTCACTTGCTCTATAAACCAAAATGAGTCTCCCAGAACTTCGACTAGGTGATAAATTGTAACCAGCGTTGCTATCAATACAACGTGAGTGGCTCAGGGATGACTCATCGAGTATTCTTGGTGCACATCACTGAAAGCCCTACAGCTCCTCCCCCACCCACATTACATACTGCCGCCCACCCGGCAGTGCGATATATCCTGCTGTTGGCTTGCACTTGAGATTTCCTGGGATGCGGAGATATGACTGCGCCCGTGCCATCTGTATGGCTACCCATACCACTCTAAACACACCAGGGTCACAAGTAACAAAGTTAGAATCAAGGGCGGAGGGACTTAACTGTGCGAGCCGGACTAGAGCAGTTAACTGCAACTTTAGAACTGGAGAGCCAGGTTTGAGTCTTGGTGTTGCTCAACATCCTGTGATTCTGGGCACATCACTTAATTTTCCCCGAGTTTAACAAATACATGAATCCATTCTTGTGTAATGTGACTAGTGCTCATTTAAAGCGCTACGATGTCTTTAGATCAAGTTCGCGCTATATAATCATGGAAAAAAGTTAACCCGTCGCCTCCGAACCTGCAATAAAATATTCTACCCGTCTTTACCGCGCCCACCAGAAGCAAGTCACACAAGATAAATACGCAATAAATAACCAGTCCCACCGTATAACTGGAAGTTTACCGGGACCAGTTTAGTAAAGTTCCAAAAACCAGTGGATATTGAAATCAGATGAAACTGCATGAACTTATCCACTGAACTAGGCGGTGGTTCTTTAATGAGACTGGGTCTTGGCTACAGGGGTGGGGAATTCCTATCTCCCGACGCCGCAACATCTAGATTTCTCACATGGGCAAGAGGTTTTAATGTCTATTTTGTCCCAAGGACAAGTAGACAAAGACTTGTTGTAACCCAATACCCAGCTCATCAACCCTTTAGTCAAAGCCAGTCAATAAGTCTGAATGAAGGACATGCCACTACGTGCGGAAATGTAGTGGCCTGTGATTGCACTGATGGTCTGCAGTACAGTCACGACTGACTTTGGATGAGAGAGGGGGCTTAGCTCGCCCCACTGGTACACTTTTCCTATATGTCGGTGCCTCCTGGTCAGGGCTGGGCTTTGAGCAGTTTACTGGCAGTGAAAGGACCAGTGCAAAAGTTTGGGTCTGCGCTTTCATTTCCCCGGAACATAAGACCAACATTTTGGGAGTGGAGCTCGTGGTTGCAGCTACAAAATAGCCAGGTAACAGGCATTTTACTTTCTCCTCGAAGTTCTTTCATTCACTTCGAGCACTGCAGCTCAAGAACACTTACAGCACTGACATGCAAGACGCTGGTTTATCTGCTTCTAGGCCTCTGCCATTTCGGTCTTTTATTCTTTGTTCTAACCTTGGGCCTTATACGGGCCCAAGATGTGTTGTCACCCTCGCTTCCTGGGCCTACAGTAAAGTGCCTTGCTTTCTCTTCTCAAGCAGCTCGTGCCCCTCCCTCCCTACATGCTTTGCCTTCCCTGTGCACCTTATGTCTCACCCTACGTCTGCCCTTCCTAACCCCTCTGAGACAGCCCTGGCCCGCTCAACTTGGCTTCTCACCTCTTATCTTATTGAGGGCTTTCATTGAAGCTCCTTACTTTACCCATGCAACTTTCGTTTTCATGCAGGCATCTTGCCCACCCCCACTTCTGTCTTTTCACTTGGCCACTCGTGCCTCAGGTTTATTTGGTGGGCGCGGTGCTGTTTGCCAGCTCGTTCTCCCAGGTGCTCTGCATTTGTTTCTTCAACAGCACCAGGAATGAGAAGAGGGGAAATGAAAACAGAAGGGACACCCCAGTCTGCTTTTGTAGACTGGTTTATGATGGTATGCAGGGCTCAAGTTCTAAAGAAAATCGCTAGTGGACTAATTAGCATAGGAAAAGCACAGAAACAATCACATGAAGTGATGTCACAGCAAGTAATGTTACTATCTTGTGCGATGCATTAAAATTTTAGCATTTTGCACACAATTTTTTTTATATGGTTAGGCTTTGTCAGCTCTCCAGAATTGGCCCCCTTAATTGTATAGTTGCTTTACATAAACAACAAATATAATTATGCAGTGAAATGCTTAACTAGGTATTATATTCATTTTACTTCTTGTAAATCATGTTTTCCCCAAACACAAAGGGGTACGTAGTGACAAAGACCTTTCTTAGTTACAGACAAAAACAGCAGTTTTTAGTGAGTACATAAAAGGTGTTTAATGTATATCTTGTAAAGAGAAAATTGTTAGTTGCTCTGCTTCGATTATGCTGTAATTCGTAACACCATTAAACTGCAAAACACCACACTCCCAACATTGTTAAGAAATTAATGCCAGTGGTGGACAGTTTACCCATATTATGGGCCCCTCTGGAGGAGGGCGAAGATGTCTAGTGACACAAAAATACTGTGAGCCACATTGCAAGTAAACACAAAGGCATATGATTGCCAGTGGAAACAGTAATGAAAAGGCTAGGTAACTGCATGGGTGTTCATACGGTTGTAAAAGGGACATACATGATCTTCCTTCTACCTTGGGCAAAACACAACGTGTCCCCTCTGATTAGTGAGGGTACTAGTCTACCCTTTTCCACCCACGACTTGTGCTGTGGTGTTTGTACGAAAGACATTCAATGTAAATTTTAATTTCAATTACCTGATGTCACTAAAGACTTGTCTTTGAACTGATTGAATGTAAATGTAATTGTCATGGTACTTATAGAGCGCACGGTCACCAGACGGTCACCTTGCGGTATCGCCTATTCGGCTTCCTGGCGCTGATACTCATACCGCTGTGGAGCCCCTCCTGGCTTTCCCTGTGAAGTGTCCACTCCTGGGCACCCCCAGGGTGAAGCCAGGCATCCTTAGCGCTGTTGGGACCGGTGTGGAGGGTAAGCAAGCTATTGCCCAGAGTTGCAGCATGGGGCCCTTGATTAGAATAGGCACCGAGGCGAGAATTAACAGGCCCGAGGAAATTGAGCCCGAGACCCCGCCGAGGCGGGAATCGAACCCTGGTCCCTGGCCAGAACTCTGCATCAGGGTCTGCCGCTCTAACCATTGAGCCACACTCCTCCACCAGCATTGAATGTATATGCTTTACTGTGAACTACCAAGCATGGCTTTAAGGAAACATGGGGTGCTAAATGGAGGGTAATCTCTTCAAGTGCCAGGGCACAAGACTATACCTGCAATAGGATAGGTGACTTGAGGCAAACAAAGGGGCTACAGCAGGGTCAGCTCAGTTCTCATTGAATAAGGACGCACCATTGAACTCACCCACGAAACAACCACGAGTCTCCCAATATGCTGCACCTTTATCTAACTTACAGCAATATTTAAGCCTAGACAACTCTTCATCACCCCTACAAACACTATTAAAGTTTTGGTTAAACCCAGTGCCTCTGTGCGGTTTAGCAATATACACTTGTTTTAAGTAGCATTTAGTAACGGGTTAACCTTTATCCAAGTACCACCAATTTTAGTAGATTAAAAAACGGAGAACCAAGTAAACAAAACGCTTGCCCAGTATCACCAAATGAGGTCAACTGAAAGCGAGTCAAGGTTGAAGGTTCAGTGCCCTCGTTTGGCCGACTATATTTGAGCTACATTTCCTCAAGAGCTATGTGAATAGTGTGCTGGTACTAGGCAAAATATGGAATGGTTGCCTACAATGTACTGGCAGAGATGACTAGTTAGAGGAGCTAATTTGGGTAGACGTGCATGTGTATATGCAATGAATACAAATAGGCACCTTAACAGTTGACCCAGGAAAGCGAAAATGTTAAGACCCTAGGATAAACTGGTCTAAAGAAATCCTCCTCCTACTGTTTGGGATGGATAAATTGAGGGGTCTTCCTGCTCCTTGACTACAATAAGATGTATTGTTTTCAGGGTCCAAATCTTTGCAGAGGCCCATGAGTCTGTCCTTTGTGTTATATTTGTTTTCTCTTCCCGGAGCTTCGGATTCTCTACAACAGCTACACCTTGCATTTGGGTTGAATGTTACATCAAAGCACATTGCTGATACTATTACCACTAGGCAGTCGGAAGACAGTTTTTTTTCTGCTGGAAAGAAATCACATGCAGAGCAAGTGAATACATGGAGAAGGTACCACTGGAAGGTACTAAAGCCAGGAACAGCTAACAGTGCAAACTTCTCAGGAGAGACAGTAAAGCAATGAGAAAGTGTACTGATGCTACGTTCTTTACGGCAGAAATCACAAAGGTACCCACTGTATAAAAACTGCTTCTTAAGACAGTAACCATCTCAAGCAACCGCTAAAACCTTACCTCCGTTTTTGCTAAAGTACTGCGAAATTTTAGGTACCATTTATGTAAAGCATCATTTATTAAAATGTGTGGATGCATGCTAGTTTTTCCAACCAAAATTCATAATGGTAAATCAGTGTAACCAGTTTCAACAAGATTATGGGAAACATGAAAATAAGCAAGCACTGGCAACGCCAATAGGTCTGACTTTGGTGGTCAACCTTTCGGTTTTGTCAATGTGTGTCTTGTTTTGACATGGTTTATGTAAAACTTTATTGTTGCTGGAGCTGCTGGGTCCTAACCATTACAACAACTATTAGAAAATAGTTTTTTGTCTCAAAGCACAAATTGCCATAGTATTTCCTAGCACTGAACAAAACGACTATGTGTTCTGTGGAAAAGTAAATTGTGCCATGTTATATGTGCCTACGTGTTCCCCATGTTATGTCATATGTGCATGATCGATATGCATGTATTCCCCTATGATCGATTAAAGACGCAATTACAGTTGTGTCCATCTCTAGTATGCCAGTTTCCAGTTCTCGTGAATACAACGAATATCAGGCCTATGTAATCCTACGTTGCCACGTTTTTCAGTGTGCACGTTAATTCATTGAATTGTCCCCGTTTCTAGGCCTCAAAAGGGCCCGGACTCAGATTCAGCTCCTGTTTCCTGAACCCTCTCCGAGGAGCGATACAGCCCCCACCTGTATCCCTGACCCTTAGCTTACTTCTTGCCACGCAGTGCCCGGCTCGGCCTGGCTCTGCCTCTTAGTCTGCCAAGAGTATGTTACGATTCTAGTTATCAGTCCAGCCCTCCTTCTCTGCATTCCTAAGCTACTGAATCGCATCAATAGTTTCCGTCATGGTCTAGCCTTTATGTCTCCATGTAAGAGAAATACTGTATTAATATTCATAGAATATTCCTTGCACACACACTACATATAGGATTATGCATGCATCAGTCTTAATGTCTGTTAGCCTTTGCCCTGATAACTTTTGGATTCTATCAACATGTTCTCTAAACACCAGATACTAGATAGGCTTTAGGTACATGTCGCTCTGACTCTCCAGACTTTAGTCTCCTCTTCTAGCGCAGAAGTCATAGCCCCCCAGTTCTCCCTAGTAACACGTCATTGCCAGTTTGCGCGCACCACTAGGTTAAAGGTCCCAGCTGCTCAGGTAGCCCCCTCCATGTTTCCGCCCCATTTATGACATATTCTGTTACGTTTACATCACATGTCTATGTATACGCCCTGTACACACCTCTTGTTACACCCACTTTATGCCTTATCTTTCGCGACTGCTACAAACTCCGCCTACTGCTACGCCTACTGTATTGACTGTAATGTAAATGTTTTAACTATATATACTTGTGCACTGTTATTAAACGCTAGCGCTCCTTTGTCCCTGCCCCAGGCAGCTGCCATCCCATCCCCGTACAGGCTGTCCTGTTCCAGTCCTTTATGCTTAATTAAAGCCTGTCAACTCTAGCTACCTCGTATCTTGACTCTTATTTATTGAGCTATCTATTTGTATGAGTATCCTGAAAAATAGTACCGGTAATTAATTATTTATTTACCACATAATGGCGCCCGAATAGGGACTTGCCCTTTCCCCACGCGCCGGAGAAGCCACGCAGGCCCCCTGATCCTCTGCAGCCGTGACGGAACCATCCTGCGCAGCGGCAGATATTTCTGCTTCAAGTATCCCTCAGGTCCACGGAGGAGACGGAGGTTGCGGTCCAGCATCCAGACGAGGCGGTGGAGGAACGCGGCGAGTCCCGACCAGAGCCCAAGCCGAGAGTCCAAGGTCCGAGGTATCCGGAGGCCCACCTGTAACTGAAGTCCGAAGTTCGTCCGTCCGTCGTCGTAGCAGTCCAGTCCAGTCCGAGGCCTTCCGTTCTTGCTGCCCGGTGAGTACCGTTGCTGGGGTAGTATCTAGACAGGGTCAATTAATTTGTCTCTGGTCCGTGGGTTTGGGTACGCAGATCCAACACGAAGTGTCCACTTAGGTGGATGCGGGTCCTGACGTGTCTCTTTATGGGACCGGTAAGTATCGTACTGTTTCAGCAGTGCATCTAGTCTGTTCTAGTAAGTTCTGTTCTCGAAAAATTCATGTGTTCTGTTCTCAGTATTTCAGGTAGTATCTTGTCCGAACTGTTATTCTGTTTTCTAAATGTTATTCCATGTGTTTTCAATGTCGTGGTATGAATGAGTTGTTTTTCAAGTAATTATTGTGTTCATTGTGTATAGTATTGTGTCTAGACTCCAGTCCAGTCATGCCTCTGTTCTCAAAATTACGTCAGCTAAGAACTAGAAAAGGCCTGCTCGAAGAAGCAGTTCCTGTCCCGCCTAGGGACAGTCCAGGTCATTTTATGTATCATAAGCATGGCATAAGTGCCATATTATATCTAGACTTATGGGTGGAGTACACCAAAGATCTAGAAGAGAAATATAGATGGCCTGTATCAGGTACATGGGATGCCGAGTGCATCATGCGAGTAGACGAAGCATTATGGAAAAAGAAATCCAGACAGTCCCAGAAAGATGCCATCGAGTTATGGCGCAAAGAATCTCACAAAAGAACAGAGAAAGAAATCAGAAAGTCAGAATTAAGTAGAGAATCCTTAGAAAGAGCCCAGGAAAGGGAATTAATCGAAGTAGGTGAACGAGTTAAAGCCGAACAGTCAGACAGACAGAGAAATGCCCTTATTAAGGGTATGTATCCTCTTCTTACCGAGGGCTTGCCAAAAGCAACCCCGGAAGCACCATGTCATTTTCCGCCGCCATTAGTTCCGATTAAGCTACGTCACAAACCGACCGCAGCTGATATTTTTCTCTCGTCCTATTTGGACGACACAGTCCCAGAATATGCAAATCCTGTTCCGCCAGCTCCTGTAAATAATGTAGTTCCTGTTCTTCCAGCCACCGGGGCACCTGTTACAGCACCTGTTACGGTACCCCCGGTCCAGCCCATAATACAAGTTCCCGCTACATCGGTCACTCTGCCAGCACGAAGAGTATCAGTCGACGATTCCAGTTTAGGGGCCGCGGGGGGAGGTCCTCCTGGTACCCCGCCGCCACACAAACGTGTAACATTAGTCGAGTTACATGAACGTGCGTTACAGCGTACGCCCAAATATCAGTCCGTTGCAGATATCAAGCGAGCTCTTACCGAATGCCGTTATGATCCAGTCCCAGGCGATGATAATATGGTTATATATTCATTGCGTGTAAGACGGGTGACCGAGTATTTGGACACCCTACCGAATATGAAAGAAGATCTAGACAGAATATATCGTTTCATCCGTACAGGAGACGATCCAGAAAGTATTGGCGAAATCATGTCTCTAAGGAAAGCTGAGACCCAGCTCATGCTATTAAAATTTCTAATTAATTGTTTAATAAGGGAACAAGATTGTCCGACTAAAGATCCGACCGAAATGAAAGTTCTGACAAGGTGGAGTGATAATATAGCCGAGGGTAGACACAAGACACTCAGTAGTATAGAGAGTATGTACAAGAAAATTCGTAAGGAAATAATAAGGTTACACGAAACTCGTAAAGAAGCACAAGTAAGCGAGAAGGAAAACGACTCTTCTACTGAAGAGGTAGACGACGAGAATACTACCAGAATAGCGTATGTAGGTAAATCTAGATTTCCAGACCGACATTTACGCCTAGAACACAAGAAAGTCTTTCGTCTTCCAGCACCAGAACAAGGTTCTCTAGAACAAGTATTTCAAGCTACCGATCACATTCTGAAATCACGAATCGGTTATAGTGAACTCAGTACCATGCATGAACAAGAACTAGCCCGATCAGCAGTCCGATGGATTACTGATTCTACCACTTTTCCAGACGAAATAGTGGCACAAATGTTTCTGAAACTGCCCCCAGCCGAGCAGCGACTGGCGGGTATGTATATGATTCAGCACCTCATTACATTGTATGAGGGTCAACATTCTGATCCAGGTCCGTTACATGATATCCTGAACGAGTTACTCCAGTATAAATGGAAAGGTTTAGGTACCGATTTAATTAGTGTCATTCTAGAACAGCGCCACAAATACCGAACGTTTCTGAACCCGCATTTTGTTCACGTCTCACCTCCGGAAAGTAAACCGTTTTACATAGATAGACAGCATCCGTTACGAGAAGTACATCCAGTTAGGACACCGGATGGTGAAATGCAACGAGTATTTGTTTACACCCCTATCACAAAGATGGAACTCTTAGAGATGAAGAAATTAATTCCCTGTCACGACAAAGATCCAGCAGGGTTCCATCGAGAATTAAAAGACATGCTCCGTATGGGAGAATACACGTATCCAGATATTATTAAAATGCTAAAGGTCCTGTTGCCCGCAGGGGTATATGAAAAACTCAAGGAAAAAGAATGGGAGGTGGGAGAGAAAAAGATCGATTGGGCAGTTCTAGAAGCTGAAGATAAGATACGAGTACCAGGTACCGGTCTTGGAGAGAAATGTAAAGAATTGCCAGAGTTATTGATTCAGGTTTTGCCTAGGTTATTAGCCACGAAAAAGGAAGACTGGGATGCAATCTCTGCATGCAAACAGAAACAGGATGAAGACGCTAGTGATTTTTATTCTAGATTTGAGAAATGCTTTATCATCAACAGTGGTTTGAAGACAGGTAGCGAGTCATACCCTCATCTTTTTGTTACTAAACTAGTCGAGAATTCAAGTCCACAAGTTAAAAATCGAGTATTGAAAGTCGAAAGTACCTGGCAAGCTAATACCCCGTCACAAATGCTTCAAATGCTCCAGTATCACCAGAATAGAATCAGGGAAGAGCAAGAATACGAAAAGAGACGTATGAAAGACACGAAAATGAAGGTACTAGTTGCACAATCTGTTCCACAAGACAGTCAGAAGAGGGGTCCGAATCAAGCCAGTCATCCTGCAGCTCCCGTTAAAGGGACATGCAATTATTGTAAACAGCCAGGTCATTTTATAAACGAGTGTGCAGTTCTGAAACATAACATAGCCACTGGTAAGACTAAAGAAAGACCACGTCCGCCTAGACCAGAACAAGTTACACAGACTTCTCAGTCACCACAGAATGCACAACAGACAGTTCCAGCATTGCAGCCTATCGCTGCAACACAGCATGTTACACAGCAAATGTACCAGTATGCTCAGACAGAGTATCCAGAGTATCAACAGTATTCATGAAACAGCCTAGAGAGGGAGGTAGGCTTGCCTCTCATCGAGATACCTGTAGATCAAGAGGGTCCCTATGTACATAGTCAAGTATTAGGGAAAGACAGAAAGTTTTTGATTGATACAGGGGCAAGTAGGACTACTATCAGTCATGACGAGGTTCCAGGGGCTCCGCTCTCAGGCTCTAGAAATATTTCCCTTGGATTTTCAGGAAAGCCTATTGTAAACGAGATTTCAAAGCCAGTTACTCTAGAAGTTGGTCCATTGTCCCGAACTACTGATTTGTTACTTACGAAGTCATGTCCAGAAAATTTGTTAGGCATTAAAACATTAAAAGAATTAGGTGCAGTAATTTGTTGCTCCCCAGAGGGAGTTCGTTTGTTTTTAAGGGACTATAAAGGTCACTATGTATTACGAGATTTTGATCCAAGATTATCCAATGTACCGCAGCATTTATGGGCGCAAGGTCCAACAGATGTAGGTTTTATGCGAATCACACCCCATCGTGTGACCCTCAAGCAAGGTATAGTCTTGCCACGAATCAGACAGTACAGATTGCCACCTGAGGCTGTAGCAGCCTTATCCAAAATTATTGACGAGCTCATTGCTCAAGGAGTGGTTGTAGAAACTGACTCCAATGTATGTAATTCTCCTATCATTCCAGTCATGAAACGTACTGATCCAAATGCACCTCCAGTATATCGATTAGTGATTGACCTTCGAGAACTTAATAAATGTATCATACCCCAGTATCCAGTAGTCCCAGATATTTCGTCCCTATTAACAGCCATTGATCCCGAAGCCATATTTTTTACGGTAATCGACCTCAAGAATGCATTTTTCAGTGTTCCGATTCATCTAGATAGCCAGTACCTTTTCGGTTTTTGTTTAAATGGAAAGAGCTATAAATTCACACGAGCTCCTCAAGGTTTCACAGAAAGTCCTAGTATTTACAGTCAAGCACTTAAAAGACAACTAGACAATATTCACATGCCAGCTGACACTGCCCTGCTCCAGTATGTCGATGATCTACTGATCACGGCCCGTTCTGAACGTGACTGCGAGCGAGCGTCACTTACAGTTCTGTATTTCCTAGCCGAGATGGGGCACAAGGTGTCCCCTTCGAAGCTTCAATTCTGTGTCCAGCAAGTGATCTACTTAGGCCACTTACTGTCCAAGTGGGGTAGGCAGTTGACACCAGACCGTATCCAGTTAATAGCGAGTCTCCCACAGCCCAAGACACAGAAGTAGGTACGTGCTTTTATTGGCCTTACTTCTTACTGCAGACAATGGATTCCTCAGTATGCATTTCTAGCCAAGCCACTGATACAGTTAACGACACAGGAGGCAGCCGTATCGACTGTCCTCCCTTGGACATCTGAACATACACTTGTTTTTAATGAGTTAAAGAAAGCTTTATGCCAAGCACCTGTTCTAGCTACACCGAACTACAGTAAGCCTTTTACACTTTTTGTCACAGAACGTAATGGTACTGCATTATCTGTTCTCACACAAGATCAAGCAGGACAATACAAGCCTTGTGCTTATTTTTCGAGCACATTAGATCCAGTAGCCCAGGCTCTGCCTGCGTGCCTCAAGTCAGTTGCAGCCACAGCTCTAGCAATCAGACAAAGTGATTCCATAGTATTAGGACACTCCCTGACAGTACAAGTTCCACACTCCGTGGAAGTTCTTTTAACCCCTTCAGCGCTAATGACAAGGGTAACTCGTCATGGACTTTCCAATGATTTCAATGGAAAGTCAATGGACCTCGCACACACCCCTTAGCAGCCAAGTGGTTAAACCGAACACAGACTCAGCACTTGACAATTGCACGTTTAACAGGTTATGAATTGACACTGTTCCAGCCACACATAGAAATCAGACGCTGCAACATTCTAAATCCTGCTACACTGTTACCGTCAGTTACTTCAAATCCTGCCACACATGACTGTGTGGAAGTCATTAACACTATGACTAAGCCAAGACAAGACCTGACAGACATTGCATTACCTAATCCCGACCTGACACTTTATGTGGATGGTTCATGTATGAGAACTAGTACAGGAGAACTAGTAGCCGCGTATGCAGTGACTACTGAAACAGAAGTTATTGAGACACACCGTATTGACACCCTGTCTGCTCAAGCAGCAGAGCTAGTTGCTCTGACCCAAGCCTGCATACGTGCCAAGAACCTAAAAGTAAACATATATACAGATTCACGTTACGCATTCGGAGTTGTACACGACTTCGGAGTACTCTGGCAGGAGAGAGGTTTCATGACTTCTCATGGAACCAAGATTCAGCATGGTCTCCTCATTCAAGCTCTGTTAGATGCAATACATTTACCGACAGCTATCGCTATCATGAAGTGCAAAGCACATACAAAAGTTACTGACATCATTTCCCAAGGTAATGATCTAGCAGATCGAACAGCCAAGCTTACAGCTCAGACACCAGACATTCCAGTTAACAAGACACAGACATTCATTCCAGAACAGACTACTTGTATGACAGTTAAGGACCCTACACAAGATGTCATAGACATACAGTTACATGCTACTCCTGAAGAAATTAAGAAATGGTCCGAACAAGGAGGGGTCCAGACAGATCAGGGATGGGTGACGAAGGGAAAAGCCACATGGTTTCTCCCCGACTCTATGGTTCAAGTCATTATCAATACCGCACATAGTCCAGCACATCTAGGAGAAAAAGCCATGTTAGATAGTATACAGAACCTTTGGTTCAACAAGCACTTACGAGCTGCAGCCAAGCAGAAAGTCCGTACTTGTATGATATGTTGCCAGTTCAATCCAGGTAAAAGTGTCCCGGTGGAACAAGGTGGATTCCAACCTCCTGACCACCCTTTTGAAGTCCTCCAGATGGATTATATTCAGATGGAGCGATATCGAGGTTTCAAGTATGTCCTTGTAGTTGTATGCGCTTTGTCCAGGTGGACAGAAGCATATCCAGTTTCAGATTACACAGCCGCGACCACTGCCAAGCAGCTGGTTCGTGAATTCTTCCCCCGTTATGGACTCCCTAGGGTCGTATATTCTGATAACGGCCAGCCATTGTCATCTGAGCTCATGAAGCATGTTTCCCTCTTGTTAGGGTACCAGTGGAAGTTCCATTGTGTGCGCCATCCTGAAGCAGCCGGTCTCGTAGAGAGACATAATCAAACCCTGAAAATCCGTATTGCTAAGACATGTAAAGAGAAAGGTGTAGACTGGCTAGTTGCCCTGCCAGTTGCTCTATTCTTCATGCGAATGGTTGCACACTCCAGATCAGGTCTGTCTCCTTATGAGGTCGTATTCGGCCGCCCCCCAAACATGTGGGGAACACCTAGACCCCGCAGTATTACAGATGTTTCCAGTAATATGTTGACAGATTACCTAGCTTCCTTGATGTCTGCCCTACACTCTTGTCGTTCACAGGTTGCCGCCGCATTTCCAGACAACACTGAAGTGAAACCGCATGAGGTCATCCCCGGGGATCTCGTTTTGGTCCGGAATTTTGATCGTTCAAGTCCACTGGAGCCCCGCTGGAAGCAACCTCAACTAGTCCTCTTGACCACCCGTACGGCCGTGAAGTTGGAAGGCCGTAAGGGGTGGGTCCACCTGTCCCACATCAAGAAGTTCCATGGATTACGGACTAAAACCTTTTCAAAGGATTGTTCCATTTCGAAAGACTGCCCTATTCTCAAGGACTGTCCCGCTACTGACTTTGAAATCAAGCCCTCCCTGTTAGAGAAAACTCCGCAGCAGGAGTATAAATCCAAACTCCGGTCTAGTAAAATAAGTCAGCCAGTTTAATTGTCTAAGTCCCTCTCGGGTGAAACGGTTAGACAGGTATCTGACATGTATGAGATAGACCCCCATAGTGAGAGAGTTAGTCAAAACTCTATAAGATGTATCGTTTTTCTAAGTTTTCTATTGTTTCTAAGTTTGATGGTTACCTGCACAAGTTATGCATTGCATATATGTTTTCCAATTTCTCATGTAAATAAGTTTGCTAATGCCACAGTAGAGCACACATTTAGTGATCTGCCTCCTCACGAGTTATCCTATCGTCTTGCTATGCGTAATAACACATTCATCAGAATGTTACACTATTCACACCAGACCAGCAATGCCACTAATTGTTGGGTGTGTGGTCGACTCCCCCCTTTCCAGACACCGAAGGGAGTTCTGCCACTCTTTCCTTATCCGTTTTCACATAATGGTTCGTGTGGAGCATGGTCCATGTTAACGTCATCTTCAAATGATATGTCCCTTCTGAATAGAACATGTTTTCCAGACAAGCAAGGTCTCACCCATAGAACAGGGTTAGATCTAGAAAATGAAGTATATGATTTAGGTAATTATTCCTCGAATTTTATGGTCCTGAATGTTCAGTCTGATACTACTCCAGACTTACCTGCTATTTCAGTACTACCAGTCAAAGGCGAATTATGTGTCAGAAAGAATGGTTCCGCACATGTAGGACATAGTGATTGTACTACTACTGTCGAGTATAGTGACAGTGGGAAATCTATTTTCAAAGCCTCACGTCATTCTTATTTTGTTTGTGGTCAGACCGCATATGTTCGTCTGCCCCTCGATTGGGATGGAACATGTTACATTGCCTTCCTACTGCCACCAGTTTTTCTAGCCCCATCTGATTATCACAGAAACACCCATCTAGTACACGTCAGACCTAGAAGGGAGATCGAGTCCCCAATTGTCGATCAAACTGAAACTACTCTAGAACAGTATCAAGACTTTAATAAAGGTTTCTTCTTCTTTATAGGACCTGTCCAAAATAGTAAGTTAATACGTAGACTAACCAGAACCCTTGAAGCAGTAGTGAATGAGACTACTTCTGCTCTAGGTAACTTAACCGAAGAGCAATCTGCTATGAGATTTGTCGTGCTCCAAAATCGTCTCGTTCTTGACGTCATACTGGCCGATAGAGGAGGAGCATGTAGAGTCATCGGATCTAGTTGCTGCATTTTCATTCCTAATAACGCGCCGTCTGTTTATTCAGCTATAACCAGACTTCATAAAATTGCCCATCAGTTACACCAGAATCCGGGCACCTGGACATGGTCCGGTTGGCTCTGGAGTATTATATCTGCCTGGGGATGGAAAGTATTGTCATTTCTAGGTATTGCAGTAATGATCATATTCAGTTGCTGCCTCTGTATACAATGTGGCCCTGCGATTTGCGGCATTTGTGCTACCTCTTGTATTCCTAGTCCTAAGTCCCGTTCCAAGACAATTCGAGACGAGCAAATGATGCTATATGAAATGATAGATGGTATCATGAATATTGATGTTTCCTGATGGAAACGTAGGGCACAAGGAGGGAATGTGGAAAAGTACATTTTGCCATGTTATATGTGCCTACGTGTTCCCCATGTTATGTCATATGTGCATGATCGATATGCATGTATTCCCCTATGATCGATTAAAGACGCAATTACAGTTGTGTCCATCTCTAGTATGCCAGTTTCCAGTTCTCGTGAATACAACGAATATCAGGCCTATGTAATCCTACGTTGCCACGTTTTTCAGTGTGCACGTTAATTAATTGAATTGTCCCCGTTTCTAGGCCTCAAAAGGGCCCGGACTCAGATTCAGCTCCTGTTTCCTGAACCCTCTCAGAGGAGCGATACAGCCCCCACCTGTATCCCTGACCCTTAGCTTACTTCTTGCCACGCAGTGCCCGGCTCGGCCTGGCTCTGCCTCTTAGTCTGCCAAGAGTATGTTACGATTCTAGTTATCAGTCCAGCCCTCCTTCTCTGCATTCCTAAGCTACTGAATCGCATCAATAGTTTCCGTCATGGTCTAGCCTTTATGTCTCCATGTAAGAGAAATACTGTATTAATATTCATAGAATATTCCTCGCACACACACTACATATAGGATTATGCATGCATCAGTCTTAATGTCTGTTAGCCTTTGCCCTGATAACTTTTGGATTCTATCAACATGTTCTCTAAACACCAGATACTAGATAGGCTTTAGGTACATGTCGCTCTGACTCTCCAGACTTTAGTCTCCTCTTCTAGCGCAGAAGTCATAGCCCCCCAGTTCTCCCTAGTAACACGTCATTGCCAGTTTGCGCGCACCACTAGGTTAAAGGTCCCAGCTGCTCAGGTAGCCCCCTCCATGTTTCCGCCCCATTTATGACATATTCTGTTACGTTTACATCACATGTCTATGTATACGCCCTGTACACACCTCTTGTTACACCCACTTTATGCCTTATCTTTCGCGACTGCTACAAACTCCGCCTACTGCTACGCCTACTGTATTGACTGTAATGTAAATGTTTTAACTATATATACTTGTGCACTGTTATTAAACGCTAGCGCTCCTTTGTCCCTGCCCCAGGCAGCTGCCATCCCATCCCCGTACAGGCTGTCCTGTTCCAGTCCTTTATGCTTAATTAAAGCCTGTCAACTCTAGCTACCTCGTATCTTGACTCTTATTTATTGAGCTATCTATTTGTATGAGTATCCTGAAAAATAGTACCGGTAATTAATTATTTATTTACCACAGTTCTGATACGCTGCTTGTAAAAGAGCAGAATGCTGACTCTCAAGGTAAAGCCAGTCAATAGATAGAATGTCATTAAAACAAAATGTCCTGCTTAACACCAGACCTAATTAGGAACCCAATTATTAAAGAAAGTCACGAAAGTTCACCCATGGTTTATTTTCTTGCATTGGTGCAGATTCACAGCTTTCATATATTCACATGAAGGCCAGGAAATTGTACTTCTAAAAAATATTGGTCAACTGCATTTTAGCACTACCAAATATGATGGCATAATTTTGCTCCTGCGAACATCTGTTGAGGATTTACAAGTTCACTTTTCCGCCAACCACATTTTCCCAGCAAGAAATTTTCCTTCTGCCACTGTCAGTAGTACATTTCTAGCCTTTGTCAGTGTCTGAAAAGATTAGAGAAGAGCTGGTGAAAACCACTTAAAGGTGCAAGTTAGTAGGTTTGCACAGACTGTAAAAGGCATTCCAACCGTGGAACCATTACTTATCACTACCTTTAGCCCCAGTATATAATCTGCTAAAGGTGGCAAAATAAGTAAATTGCCAGTATTCAAACCCTTATATAGTATGAACCCTGGTATAATCAGAGAGGCTATTATTAGAGCTCTTATAAAATGAGATTGCCGCTATTATTTGTTACTGCACTACATGGCACCAAAGGGGCAAGTGGATTTTGGTACAGGGCAAGTAGATTTATGAAGCTACCTGTCCCATGGATAAGTAGATATTTTATTAAATTCCACACCCCTGATGGCTACCATGATGCCGTGACTCTCTACAGTTTGGGGTGCAGAGCACAACGTGGATTGAGGTTGTGAATATAGTTGTGTTAGGTTATTGGCCCAGGAGTCCCCTATTGTGGCAGCTCGCTGCCATAAGACCCCAGAATTTCAGCAGAGCACACATGCCTTCTATTGCTTTATTTAGTATTTAAAGCTGCAGGACCTTTAGACCCTACCAAACACTATCCAGTTGTGACGAACATCTGTGAATTGGGGTAACTTAATCCCTGTTGATTATATTTCCATCAGAGTTAATAGAGAGTCTTTTTGCTTGGCTACTACAATAATTTCAAATGTTTAAATAGAAACAAATTGCTCCCGACAAAGTACAATGGGGAAGAAAATGCACTGAACTAATTACAATGGATTCTGCGGATCTGAATGCAAGTTGAGTGTTCTACAGTGCAATAGCACAAAATGGAGTAGAGTTTGGTAGAGTGGAGGAAACCAGAGTGTTATAAAGTGGAGTAGGGAGTTGTAGACTCGAGTGGCATGGGCTAGAGTGTTGTGGTGTAGAGTGCAGTGTTGTGTATAGTATTTGTGAAATATAGTATGGTACAGCGTATTTTAAATTTTATAACAAAAAAAAAAAGATTTATGTACTGCACTACTTCCTACGATGTACAGTGATACGCTGCGATAATTAAAAAATATATATAGAAACTAATTTTGCCTACGTATTACCAATTATTTTTATATATAATTATTGTTTTAAATCAGAGAGTACTACAGTACTTCCTAGGAAGTACTGCGGTACTTAAACATTTTTTTTAAATGTTACAAAATTACAAATACACTGTGCCACACTATATTTCACAAATAGAGTGTAATACATTATATTTTTAATTTTTAAAATTTTATGGTTTACAAAAAAAGTCCACAGAGTGCTGCGGTAATACCAACAAATTACACCGCTACTTAATTTTTTTTTAAAGTTCCTTTTTTTACAGAACATGGTACGTGCTAAGTACTAATATGTTACTCCGTAAACTTAGCAAAAAATATATAGAAAAGATAAATACATTTCCCTACCTCTTTCCACTTCAAGAAAGTGGTACTACGGGGGCGTGGCTTGGACGGCAGGGAGAATGGCCGCCTAGCTTGTCTTTGCGCTGCACGGGACCCAGAATCACGGCGAAAATGGTGTGATATAGGCTCCGAAATCATGCGTCAGAAGTGATTTCAGCGACCGCAACACCTCCCGCACATGATGTAATGGCGAAAACAACTGCTCTCCTGCTACAAACGATCCAGGCTGATGTTAGAGTTTATGCCGGAGACGCGAGGCATGGCCGCCATCTTAGGTCCGCGGAACTCGGCCAGTTACAAGCAGGTTTTCCAGCCCTTATCTCATGCGAAAACAGCCTTCTAGATTCTGAGGTGAGCGCATTCATCATGGATATGCAGCGACACTTGCCCCAATACACCGATTGCTAACACGGGGCCGCAAGAGTGAATTAAATATATCCGACTGTGTTAATGCCTGACCTCAAAATGGCGAACTGATTTTACAGTAATTCAAACGCGATAATTGTGTGTTCTAAACTCGCGCCCTACTGCCCAGCACAGCGTTCTAGCTCATTGTGGGACCATCATCTCCACAGTCTTGCCGCACAGAGTCAATACCCACCTTATTGACTACACGGATAAGCTCACGCTCGTTAACTGCTGCCCGGACGGCGGGGAAATGGCCGCCTAATCTGTCTGCACGCCACACAGGAGATCGTGTCTAGCCAGAAGCAGTGTGGGACGCGGAACGAGCCCAAAACAGCAAATTCGACGTGTGCAAGGTTTAATGCACCACGAGAGCCGCTTGGCACTACTTTTGCTCCAAGAGAGGCTGCTGCACGACCAATAGCTCAGGGGAGTCGTGAGCTACACTTAGAGATCCCGCCAGTGCACCTTCTGCCCTAGAGGGGAGCGCTTTACTGAACGAGTGATTTACAGCACCTCCATGTGCTTTTGAGGCACAACGATGTGATTTGCGTCTCATGACATCTGATTTCTCTCTGACACAGCGGGTCTTTTCCTACATGAGCCCAGCATACTCTGAGTGTTATAAGATGACTGATGCTGCACCGTCTGTTACCCTCGCAGTGAAACCAACACCAGCCCAGTTCACCTGTCCCTAAGATGGCGGATAGCAGAAGACACCAATGCTGCAAAAATATGGCGCAAACAAGAGCCACATGCTAGTGCTGACACCCAACCGTAGACATTATCATTGTGATTTCAAAAGATCTCTAAACACGTGTTACCTGGCATCAAATACGACAGCGCCCGTGTCCCCTTAGCGCTAAGCACTTATACCAGCGTCCCACTACAACACAGGAACCAAATCAACATTGCGTCCTGCGAACAACAAGGCTACTAGAAGAGTATTCCCAGCCAGTGAATACAAGCCAGATCCAGCAGCTGGTTGTGGCACGACCGATACCTATCTACCTGCTTATCGACGGTGCTCCGCACAAACTCCAAAAATGGCGGATAGAGACTCCAAAAACACTAAGAAGGTGCGGCCAGAAACTTCCATCTCGGACTCACCTATTAAGAACAGGGGTGACGTTGCTAGCACTCTAGACATGACTCTGAAGAAATTTGCGGACGTTCATGACCTTGCCAAGTCAACGAAAAGTAACACCGACGCGATGCAACTTGAACTAACCGCGATCAGAGCTGACATGAACTCCTTATCTCTCCGCCAAGACGAAGCAGAGCAGAGAATTAGCGATATCGCAGACAAGTCTACAAACGGCGCTAAAATCACACAGCATCTCCAAACAACCACCAACGATCTCAGACGCCAAGTTTCAGAATTGGAAGATCGCAACAGGAGGGGAAACGTGCGAATCTTCGGGGTCCCAGAAAATGCAGAAAAGGACACTGACTCGTGTATATCATTTCTGGAAGCGTGGATCCCGTCTGCTACGGGGATACAGTTCCAAGACGGACTGGAGCTGGACAGAGCCCATAGAGTCCGACCTTCCTACATCGCACGTCGAGAGGACCTCGACCTCTCATATGCAAACCACTTAGGTTCCAACACACGGAAGACATCCTAAGGTATGCTAGGAAAAACCACAACATCATCTGGGAAGGTAACAGAATCACGTTTACCCAGGATTACTCCAGAGAAACGGTGGAAATAAGGAAAGGCTTCCTATCTCTTCGAGAAAAATTACGGGCGAAAGATATTCAGTTCTCTTTTGCAGGCCCGGCGAAATTCAAGATCTCAGACCACGGTCGTTCTCACCTCTTCACTAATCCGCATGAGTTATCATGCTACCTAAGTGTCAAACCACAACAAGAAATGGACACGTCTGGGGGTCAATCTAATAAAAGGAAAACAGATGCACAAGAAAAAGGCAGTTAGGTCTACCTCCAGCTACCATCATCCGCGATCTTTCAACAGGTATGTCTAACTGCTAATCCAGTTTTAACGTCCTGACCCAAGTCTCTCACTGACTTTCAGAGGCTGGACTTAGCCTCAGTGATCGAACGCTGGTCTGGGACAATCCTACACCTCACTTATTCTATGCCCAAGTAATAAGTTATGAGTCTATTGTCCTGCTCCTCTTACGAGAGGGTCCCAGCACTGCTCTGCTCCCCTTACGAGAGGGTCCCAGCACTGCTCTGCACTACCTGCAGTGCTCATCTGGCTTGTGCTTCCCACTGATAAATGTGATGTGAGGTTAATTTACTGTGAGATTAATTTACTGTGTAGTTGCTTCACTTATCCTCAGGCAAGCGACATACACTATGTTGTTGCATATCGATTTACGCTATATTGTTGCATATAAAATCTCTACCTTCTGCAAGTTCCCTAAATGTCTGAAGGTACCTTTACATGACTGGAATTGTTGACATAAGTTATATTTGCCGTACGCAAATATGAGGGGCTCTTTAAATAAGAAGTTCTTTGATTACCTAATTAATTTTCTTCAATTCAGTTATTGCGTCGCCTATCCTTCGGCGAGTCTAATGTTCTAAGATAATGGCATAAGTTGACCGTACACAAAAGATGCTTCATCTATTAATGTTAAACAAATGTTATCAGAATGTTTTCACACAAAATGCTATCAGAATGTTATCACATATGTCCCTGTGCGAGCGTCAACAGCACTGTCGTCGCAGCTCTTCAGTTCGAGTTTTGTGGAGGGAGGGAGGGAGGGAGGGAGGGGAGGTGGGTAGGGGGGGAAATTCCGATGGGGGAGGGGGGAACAAGGGGGGGCTGACTCAGTTGGGGGGGTGGGGGGCTGTAGGGTTGTAAAGACGGATGTTTCAGGAGCATCTCTGCTATGTACTATACCTGATCTATTCTTTGCTCTTCTTCCTTTCCTTTCTTTCTCCTCTCACACCTTCATAGCTACCTCTTGCTTACTAATTACTCTATACCACCACGATGTGTGCCACGTATTCCAGGTCCTTCCTCGGCGTGCAATTGTAGTATTTATAAATGCAGCTTACCTGTGTGTGCGGAAATGCACGTTATGGCCCACGTCCACATTAAACCGAACCTATATCCATGGCTTCAGATAAGAACTTAGCAGCTTCTCTACACATTGTTTCGCTATACGTTAAGGGGCTTAATCACCCAGTCAAGCGCTAAAATTTTTTGGATTACTTGGCCAAAACTAAAGGGGATATAATTCATGCAGGAAACAAAATTATCCCAGGCTGATGCTGACAACCTTAAACATAACTGGATCTCACTGACACTTTGCTCCCCTGTGACTCAAAAGAAAAGAGGGGTGATCACCCTGGTTGCTAAAAAATCTAACTTAGCCGTGATATCACATTCAGTAGACTCCGAAGGTAGACTGAGTATTGCACATCTGCAAAGAGACGAGGACCATATCTATGTGGCAAATATCTCTGGCCCTAATACTGACCTGCCTGAATTCAGGGAATATGTTTCGAAAGAACTTGAATATATTCCACAAGATGAGCTCCTAGTGGTTGGGGGGGAATCTTAATCTACCATTAGATCCCTTGTTAGACAGGCAATCCAAGAGTACATACCACCCCCCGCGCGCACATGAGGCATTGAAGCGAATGTGTGCTAAGTTCCACCTACATGACTCGTGGCGCCTTCAAAACCCGGATGGCCGTGACTATACTTTCTATTCCCCTCCTCACAAATCTTATTCAAGAATAGATTATTTATTGATATCCGACACACATACACACCTCATCGACGAAACTGATATAGCCCCCATATTGGTGTCGGACCATGCAGGTATCCATATGAAATTGGCAGGCTCACATTCACTTATCCCCCCCAGATGGTGGCGCTTCAACGATGAGATATTGTCAGTGCCAGAGAACAAGAAAAGCATAGAACAATGCATAGAAGAATACTTCCAGATAAACTGACAGCCGGAAACCGATCCCGCCTTAGTATGGGACGCATTTAAGGCCACATTAAGGGGTACGCTGATAGGTATCAGGGCTCGTATGAATAAAGAATTAAATTCAGAACTGGACTCTTTAGAGAAAACAATCAAGCAGCTAGAGATGCAACACTCCCTTGATCTGAAAAATACAGCTACCATCGACCGTTTGACTAATCTGAAATATAAATACAACGCCATCCTTAGTAAAAGGGCAGGAGTATGGATTAATAAATTCAAGGCCTTAAGGCTATGTAAGGGTAACAAAGCAGGGAAACTCCTTGCTTCCTATCTGAAACACAAAAGGAAGCAATTGCATATAACATCTATTAGGGACCATCCAATACCACCAAAACCAAACAGAAGGACATTCTCCACACATTCCAGTCCATTTACGAAGATCTTTATAAAAATAACAACCAATTCAACATGGAAGAATGTAACAATTATCTAAATTCGATTCAACTCCGACCCCGACAAAACCAAACTTGGGGCGCCACTGACTATAGCAGAAATTTCTACTGCCGTTAAACATTGAAGAACAATAAAGCTCCGGGGCCTGACGGCTTCACTGACAATTTTTATAAGACCTTTGAGGAACAACTTAACCCACGACTCCTCAAATTGTTCCAATCCTTTTCACTATCAAACAGAACCACCCCCACGATGAGTGAAGCAACAATAATAGTGATACCTAAAGATGGGAAGGACCCTTTACTCCCTAAGAATTATAGGCCGATATCCCTCATAAATTTGGACTGCAAGGTTTACGTGAAAGCTCTAGCATGCAGACTAAACGCCGTTCTACCCTCCTTAATAAATAACTCACAGGTGGGGTTCCTGAAACACCGCCTTTCTAACGACAATACGAGACTCCTATGCCATGTGCTGGAGAAGTCGAAAATCTCAAATGCCCCCGCAGTAGCAATCACCCTGGACGCAGAGAAAGCGTTTGATAGGGTGTCGTGGCCCTTAATCCGTCAATGCATGCACATTTTCAACGTGGGTGATACTTTTATCGATGTGGTCATGTCATTATATGCCTCTCCTTCGGCTAGAATTGCCATTAACAGTTCGCTATCGGAACCATTCCTTCTTGAATAAGGAACTAGACAGGGTTGCCCCTTATCTCCCGCTCTATTCCTTCTGGCGTTGGAACATCTCCTCCGCGACATACAACAGAATGTAGATATTAGTGGCATCACCTTCGGCGATAAAAGTATTAAAATTGCTGCTTACGCAGACGATATCCTGATAGTCACTGAGAATCCTGATACCTCTATAGCCGCACTGATGAACTCGATATAATCCTACTCTAGGCATTCAGGCTACAAACTGAATCGCGATAAATCTGAAGTAAAACCCCTCAACATATTCACTAATAAGGAATCTTTAGGGACATCAGGCTTAGTCTGGCAAAACAATCATCAAATATCTAGGTATAGAATTTGGAAGCTCCACCATAGAGACCCTACAACACAATAAAAAACTCACTCTAGAAAAAATAAAAACTCACCTAGACGGATGGTCACCCCGCTTCATCACTTGGTGGGGCAGGCTAGAGACCATCAAAATGATGATTACACAGCTAGTAAATTACTTAATTACCATGCTCCCATTGATGCTGTCCCAAGAATTTCATAATAGATTTCACAAAATGATTAACAATTTTATCTGGAAAGGGAAAAAAGGACGCATCAGCCTGCAAAAACTGAGATTAGATAAATCCATTGGTGGAGTCAATCTCCCAGACTTTAGGAGATATCAAATAGCCTTTTTAGCGAAACAAGGATCCTATTGGCTGTCCCCCCAGTGGACTATACACCGGTGTGGCTAGACATCGAAAAAGCGTTCCTGGAAGGCATTCCTCCCATCTCGATCCTATCAATGAAAACGAATCAGCTCCCGTGCTCTAAGCCCATATTTACTAACACCAAAATAGCTTTACTAAGAGTAGATAAACTGCTAGAATCATCAATAAGAAAATCTAGGTGGGAAGTGATTTGGAAAAACCCCTCAATCACTTACAAAGGGAAACCACTGTTCAACCCAACCTAGATCAAGAAGGGAATTATTTTACCCCACCAACTCTATGATAATGGCTACCCTCTGCCCTTTACAAAAATCCAATCGAACTTTGGGATAGATAGTTCCGACTTTTACATATTCCTTAACGTCAAAACAGCCCTTACAAAAGCGGGATTGACATCCAAACAAGCGGCTCTTCCATCACTCCTCTCCTCCCTAAATAAAATTGGTCACCAGGTCTCGAGGCTATACAAATTGCTGAGCCCGCAATCATCCATGTTAAATACCAAAACAACACAGTTCTGGTCGTCAATCGCCTCCTTCTCCATCTCAGAGCTGGAGTGGTCCACGGCGTGGAGATCTTGCACGAGCCATAAAATAAGCCCTACATTATAACAAGCCAAATTCTGTCTCATGCATAAAGTCTTCTGGACGCCGGCTCGCCTATATGCACACAAACTCAGCCCTGACGCATTTTGCTGGAACTGCAAGAGGGCAGAAGGAGACCTGGACCACCTCATCCTCCAATGCGACTGCGTCTCAACGTTTTGGGATAGAGTATTTGACTTCATCCACAAACTATTTAATATCTCACCCGCCAAAGAACTTCCCTATCTTGTTTTCGGCTTTACAAAGGAAACCCAAATCCCAGAAATAGACAGGGCCCTCCTAGACCTCCTCCTCACGGCGGCTGTGAAAGTCGTTCTAAACAATTGGAAAGACACCAAAAAGGCAAGCTATGCCTGTTGGCTAAACTGGGTGATTAACCTACGAGGGGCTGATAACATCTCACTACAAAACACACCAGGGCGACCCTCACAAAGGAAACTTTGGAACTCACTGGATATCTACTACAAAACCCATAAACCTCCGTGATTACCCATAACCTGAACTACTATGCCTCATCGTGGTGTCCAATCTAACTTATCACATCTTACATCTTGTATCTTACCCCTCACCTCTTACACCTATCCTTGCTCTCTCTTTCTACTCTATTCTTCTTCCTCCTATCTACTTCGATCCTTTCCACTTCCTATTGATCTCTATCCTCTCAGGAGCCCAGCCTAGAAAGGCTTCATGGCTGATTGCCACATTACCCTTGCGACCGTCCCTAACGACATGAACACCATCGTGGGACATAATGCCTTTCTCTGCTAATATTCACGTCATATCCTCTTTATGAATAATGTATAATGACATGTATTGTTTATATGTACATTGCTACTTCTGATTTGTATGCTACAAAACCTGAAATTTCCAATAACAACTTTTGAAATTAACAAAAAAAAACAAAAAAGGAAGTGGTACTACAAAGGGCAAAAATATAAAACATAATACTTACCTATATCTAAGGTCCTAACCCAGAACATAAGCAAAGTCTACCTAAAACGACAAGACTGCCTTTAAGTTTTGTAAATCAGTAATTAGCCAATCACATAAAGCCTGGTCATTGGTATGTACCGCAGTACATTCACAAAAGTTCATGAAACTATCGCAACAACGGATACCACTAAGTTAAAATACCTTTCAATGTATAAAATACTTACCCTGCTTACATGTAGTACCAAAATAGATCATCTGCACACTATAATGTGGGAGAGGTGTGGCGCCGCGGCCAGGGCGACTGACGCTGGAATCTGGGGATCAGGGTTCGATCCCCGGGTCCGGCGGCAGGTTAGCCCAGCACCATGCGACTCTGGGCAATAGCTCGCTTAATCTTCCCGACGGCCCCCAGCGCCTAGAGACCCTAACGGGTGATTGTGCGCTATACAAATGTGGATTATTATTATTATTATTATTATAATGTATAACCCTGACAAGTTTTATGTAAATCCAACTGGGAGTTTGGCCATTAAGCGTATGTACAAAGTCTATGGGAATATGCACTGGTGCCCAAAACTGTTTTGCCCTCCTCATTTTTTCTTTGAATTTCCTTAAAAAATCACCTCGAAACAGGGCCGGAATGGGAATCTAAACCGGCCCTGGTATTGAGCCTGGCCCTGGGTGGGGGCCTGGGGGAAAGCTTTGTGCCGATTTTGTTGCAAAACCGGCCCCAGTCACAAAACGGGACCCCAAGGGGTCTAAAACCAGCCCCCACCTTGGCAGCCCACTAGGTAAACAACTGGTGCCCGCTAAGGCCAGTCCGGCCCTGCCTCAAAACTGTGCATTATCTGGCAAAGTAGAAAACGAAATAGGTCTGCAAGTTTGGTGGTGGTTCATAAAACAGGGCTAAGTTATAAGCAAGCAAAAATCTGAGGAATTCCCATGTCTGGCAACCAAAACTATATCTACACAGTGGCTAACACCAATCAGTAATACATACATACATTGCCTAACTATGCCTGATTTTGGGGGTGGGTCACGCTCACAGAAGAGAACTGAGTCAAGGAAGAGAGAGACGGTCGTAATTCAAATATTCCTACAGTTAAAGACATGCATTCACAAATGAAGTTTAAAAGCCATTAATATAAATGCATTTTAAAAAAATGGGGTTTCCTTTGTATCGTGTATGTGCAAATCATAAATATTCCAGTAGCAATGCTGTACCTTGCATATTTTGTATAAGGAATCTTGACCATCTCCTCCTGTATCTTTGAAATAATCATGAGCTGGGAACGTTCGATTGATATCTCTTGTAATTGCACTGTCTTGAGGGGACTCCTGTATCAAGAAAACATATTGCATTGTCATGTTACATCAGACAAACAATGTAGAAATAAAGACATTTAGAATTTTGAATAACCAAAGTCACACTTGGTTTATACTAGACCAATGTATTTTATGTGTGCGAGTCTTTGTCTTGCACTGGGTTTAATTTTCTAGTCTTTTTTTGTAACACAAACTTTGAGTTTTGCAAGTTGTGTACAGCTGTGAATACATTGCATCATGTATACATGTGATCATCGGCATCTTTCGAATTTAAGGTGCACCAGGTGATATGTTAACAGTGAAAAGTACAAGAGTATTATCCTTTATAGTATCTATTTGTGCACAACTATCGTGCATACAACAACAGCGGGGAAGACTTCGACAGATGTCGTATCTAGCCAAGTGTCATGCAGGCTATATTCATATACGCAACATCTATCCACAGAAATACAAATAATAAAGTTGAATCATGTACAACAAAAAATTAACAATAAAGAACTGAGCTACTATCAACTGAGTGTCTGCCTCCTAGATCTGGCGGGAAAGGCAGGGCGGAGGGCTGCCAGAACGGACGGAGGGCAGCTGGAAGGGGGAAAGCAAGGGGGGGCGGAGAGAGAGGGGGGGGGGGAGAACACAGGCTAAGACCTCAATGATGCCTCATTCATCAGTAAGGGTTGTAGATTGTATTTTGAAACGTTCTAATAACTGAGTCCAGTCCATTTATATTGGTTTCTTTCTTAATCCTCTATACTGTTCAAGTTGCAGCGCCTCCCTCTCAGCAGTGGCCCATCGCATAACTTCCTCCTGCCACATCCCCTCACGAGGTGCCTTGTGTGATTTCCACCGCTGAGTGATGAGCCTCTTGGCCAATATCAAGGCGAGGCCCGTAAAAAGCTGTAATACCTTTGCCTTTTTAGGGAGAGGAAGGAGAACCAAATGACGAGTTTCAGCAGCATTCCACATAGGGCGATCGGTGAGGTGTGTAAGGCCCTGTATAACCTCTGTACAGAATTCTACAAGAGGGGGGCAGGCCCATAGCATGTGTAGAATATCTGCAATACAATTATTTGCACTACACAGGGCCTACCTTACACACTGGGCGAGAAAGCGTATGTACCAGAGTGGTCGGAGAAGCAGAACCTGATCCCAGTCAATCAAACCGTATTCAAGAAAGGAACTGGGAACCACCTTGAACACACTAGCAGTATCTCAGATCGCCAACAAATGTAAACGGGATAGGAAAAGGCTGCATCTCTGCTTCGTAGACCTAAAGGCAGCATTTGACTGCGTGGACTGCCACAGATTATGGAAAAAGCTAAATCACTGGAAAATCCCAGGAAACATACTCAGAGGAATAACCCAACTATATACCAACACCCAGGTAAGAGTAAAAATACGCCATGGGTAAAAGGTCTCAAGGAAAATCCTAACGAACAGTGGTTTGAATCACTGATGTGTTTTCGCCCCTCACTTATTTAATTTGTGACCTAGAGCAGAGGTTGGACCAAACCAACACTCACCCCCTAAAAGTAGGTACATTACTCGTGTCACACTTATCTTACGCAGACGATGTTCTACTAATGAGTTTCACGCAAATAAGTCTCCAGAGGGCACTGACAGAAATGCAGAATTATGCAACAACAACAAAAAATGAAAATCAACACAAACAAGACTAAAACCATGCAGATTCAAAATAAAGCTAGGAGTAAACTCAAGATCTGGCTGAAAGGAATGAAGTTGATAGATTCCTAGATATTTGTGGTTTGGAACTTCCTTCAAGACAATAGATTTAACCAACAAGCACAAAGGAATTATATGGGAAAAAAAGGGCAGGTGCGTTATCATTCACATTCGGCACTCTAGCGAAAAAACGGACACGTCTGTTGTTTAAGCCAATACTAGCAGTGATGACCGCAACGTTTTTGCCAACTCTAATGTATGACAGCATAACTCAACATGGAACAGATTCAGAATTATTAGACAAATTGCAGGTATTCACCTATAAAGGATATTCCAGCTGCCAAAAAGTGCATCACCTACTCAGGTGAGGCTGGAAATTTGAATCATAAATGAAACTTTAGGAAGGATGAACACAGCTGTAATAAGCTGCTGCAAGCATAAAACAACCGAGAACACTGCAAACTTAGCGAAGCACTACGGATGGAAAATGAGAAAGACAAAGAAACATCATACAATAATAACTTTCTCTATAAAGCACTCGAAAATACCAAGAGAACACCTGTGGAAAAAAGGTCGGTCCTTTTCATAATTTAGACATATGTAGAAAAACAAAATGGCAAGCCGCCAATCCCTATCAAAAGACAAAGCAGCATTCAGCAGACAGACACATGCTTAAATGGTAATTATTAACTAAGACTTTTAAAAACCAGCACCCTACCTAGGTGCCACATTCTCTGTCCATTACACGAAACGGCTGAAGGCACTCCGTTTCGGTGACCTACCAACAACAGCAGATCTCTCTAGCTGGAAAGGCCCCATAACATGTAGATTTTGTGGTCAAACAAAAGAGGACGTTATTCATCTGATCTGCCTCTGCCCATACTTCCATTCAGCACGAGTCACTTTACCTCACCCTCCATGCACTCCTCTAGGGCCTCTTGGCATGTCCGCACATTGAAGATGAGCCAGATTGGGCGCAGCCCAAAAATTTGCAAGGGGCGCAGGGTCTTACAAATGCATAAAACGTGGATTAAAGAGGGTGTATCTTCCTTATACCTCTGGCCATACTTATACGCCATCAGGGGGATTAGGCCAAACGTGGTCTCATTAAGTGGTGTTTCACTAATGGCTTCATAGGGGGATGATAAAGAGTGTGGTAGGTTTTCACAATCGTATAGTTTTGACGCCCAGCTACCATGGAAGAGATTTTTCATGGCAAGTGCATCATGTTTCGCTGACAAGATCTTTGCTTGTTTGGTCAACACTTTTGCGGCCACACCTATGGGTAACGAGCTAGACCATATATCGTGGGCATCAAGTACATCCAAACAGTGAGTTAAAAATGGACTCCAAGTGGTTCTAGGGTTATTTAGCAGGAACCAAATGTGATTCTTTAATGTGAGGTCGCAGGCCTTTTTAGTTTTTAAGCAGTAGGCAATAAATCTTACTTTCATGCTCCAATGCTGAGATGGCAGGCTAAACTCCATGAGGATTTGGGCATGGGAGGTCGAGTTGGGTAGATTGAACACTCTGCGGAAACAGGCTGATTGTGCTCTGTCTAGACAAGTGAACATTTAGTCTTTGAAAGTTAGCGCATCAAAGGCTAAAGTTTGTAAAAGTTTGGCACCTATCACACGAATTAACGGGGAGAGATCTGGAGAGTGGAGGGCGTTCTTAGTTTTTAAGAAGGCCCCCTCCAGGTAGCAGGCCACTCCTTGCATTGCAGCAATATATGGTGCCGGTCTTCCTCTATGATCTAACCAGACTCCCAGGTACTTATATGCTAACTCTATGGATTTCCTTAAATATACCAGAAGCACTTTCTTGCTCATTGTTGCAATACCATCATCACCTTGTTTTGGCGATGTTTCTTTTGCAGTACGAGGCCAATGAGTCAAAGAGCCTCTTAAGGCCCACCTTGGTTTAATAGAGGAGAATCATATCGTCTGCATAGTGCATTGATTTTATTCTCCTCGATCAAACCCCGCGAAACTGCCGGCTCACAAAAAAGTTCGACATAGTAACCATTAGACTAAAAGTAGCCGGAACGGGCAGTTCTTGAAGTCAGCCTCAGCAAGCTTTGCAATAGCTGACGCACAGACCCAATGAAGATTGTAAGCGCTAAATCGTGAAATTTAATTGGATGTATAATGACGGCTGCTTAACTCGGAAAGCGTGCGCCAGCTCAGTTTTCCTTGACGCACACACACTTTTGATCCGTTGAAGAGCATAACGCCTAAATGTGAAATTTTAATGAAATGTATAATGATGGCTTTTAGTATCATTCTTATCTTTTGAATTATGTAGTGTATGCAAAGGTTTTAATTAATCATGCATAATAAATAAAATTACTAAATTAAGTCCTCGATCAAACCCCGGTGGGCCTTCAGAGGATCTTTGATGCATTGGGCTCATCCTGCAAAACAAGCTCTTCTTTGTTGGCCTTCAGATCGCCTTTGTGGGGTGGTCACCCCTCACCAGTGAGCGAGCTATAAGTGGATAATAATCACCATACTTGTCGGACCCCTGGGGGCCCATCATACATAACCTTTCCCCAGTTGATTCATTCAGCCCAGGGTAGGACTGGCATCTGGGCAACATGAAGTAGGGATTCTGCTGGGGACTGGCATAGGTGGTGTAAATCTGCGACAACCTCCGAGTTCGAAAGTGGGCATCCGCATGTGATGATCTGAACCCCTGGGCCTGACAAATTCTTATGACCTGATTCTGGTTTCCAGTTGGTCCAGTCCTTTCCAGGGTTTTGTATGGGAAAATTGGGTTCACTGAAATGGGTATGGGGTGTCAAGAGTTAAGGTATTCATGTGAAAGGAAGTGGGCTGCAATATAATCGCTGTCCTAACCAATACGTCTATGGTTTGCCTCAAGTCAAATCTCTTTTGTTCCTCTTTATTTACATCAAGATCTGTGGAAAGTACATATTTAAATATGAAATGCACAAACATCATGGATCTATCCCGTTTAAAGGTAGAGCTTTCCACAGCACCTGCAGGCGCGTATCTTGGTGAGAAAGATTGGGACGGTGCAAACTTCAGATTTTCTAACAATCACACTGGCATATCTAGTTAAAATACAATAATACGACAAGCAGGGCATGGGCAGTCTAAGGGTCAGTGGAGTTGGAGGGGAATTTTGGTTTTTAGGGGTAGTAAGTGGTAAGAAACCTAATATTTTGTAAAACAACTCACCATACCCAAATGAGAGCACCTAAACCCAACAATTAAGTTCACAATACATTGAATAGGGGTCTGTGACACCTCAATTCCCTTCCTTGAAGCTACACTCCTGGGCAGCTGCTTCTTTTTATGAGCCTATCAACACTACATCACTTCCTAGCTTTCTGTCCAAAGTCTTTGCATCTATGAACGGTCTCCTCTATCCAAACGCTTTGTATCTCTTCTCTATTCACAGGACAACCCTTGCCTATTCACTGCCAATTCCTCCACAGCCCCTACTGATGGACTTTCTCATCTCTCCAATGCCCCTGCTTCTCATTACGGATATCGCTCTACAGTCTCTGAAACTCTTCTATTTCTAAATCCCATATTTGTAAAGCACGCCTAACGGTATACAGGTGCTGGGGGGAGCTTAAGTGAGCTATTGCCCAGAGTCACATGATGCTGAGCTGGCACCAGGGGAACCGTGAGTCCAGCGCTCCGTAGTCAGCCGCTCTGGCCGCTGCACCACAAATCTTTACTGCCCCACCTCTCCACGGCCTTGCAGCTCCACTGTTACATCTCGCAACAGCCCCTGTAACTCTTCATTGTCATATCTCCACACCTCTTGCACCTGGTTACTTTCTCATTTTTCCACACGTCCTGCATTTCTTCACTGCTTTTCTCAACAGTCTCGCTTCTCTTCACTTCTTTATCACTTAACAACCCCACCATCTTTTAACTACTTTGTCTTTCTCTATATACATTCAATCTCATCATTCACATCTATCTACACACTCAGCGATTCTTCACTGCCCCATTTTTTCACGGCCCCTTCCATCTTTTCACTGCCATGTCCCTGGCATCTCTTCAAATATTTCATTCCTCTACAGCCCCTGTAGGTTTTCACTGTCACATCTGTCTAAATCGTGTGCCTCTCTTCACTCTCCCATCTCGCCAGATGCCCAGAACCTATTCACTGCTCCATTTAACCATAGTCTTGGAAATCTCTGTGTCAGCAAACCCTACACCTTCACTTTTCATCCCTCCTTTTTCCCTACCTCATCCATTCACATGCCTCTTATTTAAATACAAACTCTTCACAACCCCTCATTCCTTCATAGCTGCTCATTACTCTGGACCACCTTTGCAGATTCAGCATCTGTTCACAGTCCTATCATCTCCCTACAGCACCATCATCTCAAACTAATCCAGCCCCTTTACTTTCATCAGCAACAGTTGCAGTAGCTCATCACAAGTCCAGTACATCTAGCAGCAACTCTAGTTACGCCTAAGTTCGCTCCAAAGCCCCAGAACCTTTTCGAAGCTGCGCTTTCTTCCTGTAGGCCCATCATCCCAATAGCGTTTGATCACTTATTTAGATTCCTAAAAGTCACATCTCTCAACAGCTCCAGCATCGATCCACAACCCCACTTTTTCTCCACAAAATCTATCCACAGTTTCAGCATTCCTACATAAATTATTCGTTAACGCAGAAGCACTTTGTCAAACTGCATTTTGGGGAGGGGTTTAGAGAAGCATAGGGGTGTGGAGATTTAATTCTGAAACAACAGAGTGAACAAGGAAATAACAAGCATTCGCAATGCAATAGATCTCACATTTCGGAAACTTTGACCTATTGGTATTGTAAATGACAATGCTTTTATTAATGCAGGATTTTTAAACACATGAAAGGCATTGCCCTTTACAATGCCAATAGCTCAAAATCTTACAGAGACCTATTGCATTGCAAATGCTTGTTAGTTTTAAGATGCTTTAGGGAAATAGAAGGGAAACACAATAATTTGTACTGGACCATGGAGTGAAGAATAAATGAGGCGTATGAGGAAACGGATAAGGAGCCAAGATAAAATTCTTAGGTGAACCAAGGCTACACAGCATATTTAAGTCACCACATGGCATATTCTCATGTGTTGCTGAGGTCCAGGAAAAACGTGAAAATGCTTAATAAACGCTAAGATGAAATGTTTCGGGTAGAGTCAGACACAAATGCATATCTGGCACAGAACTAGATGTTCCGAAACATAGCACATTTCCATATTGTCTATTCAGCTTTTGCAGCGACGTGTCAACGAGCATCTCTTTTTAGACATATGCTACTCGGGGTCTTAGCTTATTTGGATTTTATGTATTTTCAGTATGCAGCAGGATGGCCAAAACGAGCACAGGATGAAGTACAAAGGCTAAATTCAAAAAACAAATTTTCACCTAAATTGATCACACGAATCGGGTCAGGTAGTCACAGGAAGTTTTAGTTCGGTTTATCACTTATTTAACAAATGTTTATATTGGAATTTAACCCACACAAAAGACCTCCCAGATATGGCTGATAATGGTATTGGATGCAGTGTTTTAAGTGATTAGTCATGGTCACAATGTGGTAAATCGGGGAGCCAGAATTAGAACCTAGGTCAAACCATTTAAACCAGGTTAGTTACCAGACTACTTCATCTCCAAAGTAAAGGCTAGCTGGACCCACTGGAAAACAGGAGCTTTCTCAATGTGCTGAAAGTCTGTACAGGATCAGAAATGTCACTGGCCGATTGTCCCCCAGGTATACAATATGGTCCAGTAAGCTTCTGCATGAAGAGCAAATGCCACCAGAACACTTGTGTGCACCTATGCAACTTGGTTTCCACATATTCAGTTAGGTTAACCCATGCAGCGCAAACAAGCAGCCCAAGGGTTTTACCATGCATAACTCCAACAGCTAGCGTTACCATGTTCATATAACAAAGTTACACCGCCTTGGCTCTAGATATTTTATATGTTTGACTATTGATTTATTTCACATACCTTTACTTATATAGTGTTTTCACAAAATAAGGTGCGAGATGTGTGTACTTGGGACTAAAGTAGACAAGTGGAATTATCACTCTGGAGCAAGAAGTTACCACACTTCAGAGGCACACCTTTACATTTTGGTAACTGTGGGGGGAGTTCTTGGAGTCAGGCATCTGGTTCATTTAGTCACTGGGATCTCAGAGAGTGCTATTAACTTTGCCAGCAAAAGAGTATTTTCTATGATGTGGAGAATATTTTTTTATTCGTTTGATCTCATGCCTATTCACTCTGCTAGGAAAAGCAGTTTAAGTTGGTGGGAAACACTTTAAAGATAAATGCAGCCGATGAAAAAAAGTAAAAGACGGGGAGCACACTATCGCAAAACTCTGTTTACAATAGAATCTGGGCATGCAGCCACAAGCATAACATTTGGTGCATGGGGCAACAACAGAAATATTTTCATACGAAGTACAAAATGTACAAAAAATTCCACAGGATTGAAAAAAGCAGAGCTGTTTTAGCGCGCCGTTTTGGAGTTCAAAGAACTGACTGGGCCAAATGTTAGTCATATTTGTTTTATACATCAAAGAGACCATGAGTAGTGCCCTGATGAGATCTAAGTGTGCCATGCGATGTACTGTGCCCGCTTCCAGCCCAGGGTCAAAATCTCCACACAAAGCAACATAATTTCGAGATAAAGCCAACCTCTCCGATAAGTATTCCATCCAACTGTTGAGAACAGCCAAGAACAAAACAACGTTTTAGATGACCAATTACTTAAGTCATCAAGGCAGAGGGAAGTAGTGTCTGCAACAAGCAACTAGACGGGAGACCAGAGATGGTTGCTACAAAGGAAAGACAAGTACCATGGATTAACCACCCAAATGCAAACCAAAATCAACATATCAATGACATCTGTAAACAAGGAGCACCAATAAGGAGGCTGCTCTTGTACGCTGAGGAATCTTATTAGGTGTTTGCATTCCTGTCATAAATGTTGTTTTGCATATTGTACAGCTTATTAGCTTGACTTAATATTGTGAAAAACATTCAGGCATGATCAGGATCATAATTGATGTAGGAATACTGCTACTCACAAGTTTAGACCAGGAAATGTAATCTGGCTCAAAGATGGTGATACCTTCAGGTGAAAATCGGTTGTCAAATGGAAAAACATGCGGATAAATAATGATCCTTGCATGTTATTTTTTACTTCAACAGTCAAGCTCTGAATAGCTAGGCAAAGTTGCGGCAATACCACGCAGTATCAGCGATGTTGATGGAAGTAATACGGTATCACAATATTTACTGAGCTACTCATAATGTAGGTTTGTCTTTAAGCTGAGCACCGAGGATGAAAACTTACTGTAGAAATGTTAAACCATGGGGGTGTGGCTAGCGCCCAATGAAGATGACAGCGTTCCCGTGACTCGCCTGAGGACGGCGGGCAGACAGAGGGAATTTCTTTATGTAATTCCAGACACGAAATCATGTAATTAAGTCAGTGGCCATCGGAATGTCTGTACTTCAAGGTGACTCGCTTTTCATCGCATATGGAGCGTTTCTTGCCCTCTGTTCCACTCTTCCTTTCATAACCGGAATGACGCCGCCATTTTGGTGCCATTCCCGGGCTGAGAGAAGACGCTTTCACCACGCGGACTGTTTGAAGAGACTGTCTCACTTTCACTACTTTCTCTCCCTTCATTCAGATTGGGAATGAGGCAGTTCTCTCTCTAGAACTGCTTTATTTTACTGATTTTCCTCATTACCTGCTCCCTCCAGTGTACCAGCCATCTTTAATGTTGTGGTGATATTTTTCTCTTCACTTCACGCGCACCCCAGTTATATATATTCTACTTAGACCTCTGGCTTTGGCGTCAACTGACAGTGTTGTGCTGCTTTTCGTTACTTTGCTTCTACATTTCTATATATGGCTGCGAGGGAGAATCTTCCACGGTTTTAATGAATATGGACTCTTTCATAAGATAAGCTGCGTATTTTTCCCCATTTACAGTGTATAGAGGCAACTCATTGCTCAGCTGTTTTCCCTTTTTGCTGCTGGAAACGAATGCATTCTAACTTTTTCAGCTGTGCATTTCAGTTGTATCTATAACCCTATATCACTTCGCTGCAGCGCACTAAAGCACTATATTGCGCAGCTTCATTCGCACCTTTTCAAAAACAATGACTCATATATACTCCTATTAATGGGTCTACTTATTCCAGTGACATTTTGAAGGAATACATAGATTTTTTTAGCACTACACTTGATCTCTTTCTCTTATATGGGCAAGCTGAAGAAAATAAGTTTATTGCAATCCTCTTTAAATCGCACATTTATCGTACGCTCAAAACTTCGAGCCCACTTCGCCCAAATGGAGACTCCTCGATCTCATCACCTAAAACCGCTTCTTCTGCAGCAACAAAGTCTCCACAAAACGGCTGAAAAAAGATCCTCCTTCTCAACCAAAGCAAGACTCGTTAGTGTCCATGGATCTTCTTTTGGGGGAAATTTGTGCCCGGCGACCTTTTGTTGAAGAGACAAACTCCAAACTAGAACTTCTAACGGATCGCTGGGCAAAGATGGAAGAAAGAATCACCAAGGTCGAACATAACGTTGAAACGCTAGGTTTATCTTATGTTAAAGTTGGTGCTCTTCAATCCCAAGTTACCGCTCTACAAAAGCAGGTCGAAACTCTTGAAAATAGGAAAAAAAGAAACAACCCCCGCATCTATAGCCTATCGGAAGGCTCAGAAGGGCCTGATCCTATTTCCTTCTTTAAAAAATTCCTGCTGACCGTGGTAAACTTACCTGAAGGTACTATTCTAGACATCCAACGCGCCCATAGATTGGGCCCTCCCCACTCAGCGTCTTCAAGTACCAAAAAACCGAGAGGAATCATACTGTACTTTCTTGAATACACGGATCTTCTCAAGGTATTAGCAGCAGCCAAGCTCATGAAACTCATATCATCTGGAAACCAACTTTTCTTCTCACAAGAATATGCAAAGACTACGGCGGACAGACGCAAAGAATTTCTTGCCAGCACTACGCTCTATAGGAGCGCGGTTTGGAGTCTTCCACCCCTGTTTGTTCAAAGTCAAGTCAAGCCTCGGAGTTTCCTCAATATCCACTGCCCAGAAAAGATGGACCTTCTAATACACGCTTCAAATAATCTTTTTCGTTTTGTTTGAACATAACAGTTTTATACATGAAACATGTGCTCTATTTGCAGAACTGTAGATTAGACACCAGCACAGTAACTTTAATTAATCTTTCTCTTTCAAGCTATATCTTCACAAATTTTGTTTTGTGATTGCAAATGTTTCTCATAATTTTTTGATGGTACTAATCAATTCTTCTTTTCACAGGTTCCAGTTTCGTATGTCTGACCTGTCCGTCTTACTTGTTGTTTCCGTCCCGAAGTCTTCCAGCATTCCCTCATTGAGTCTTAACATGTCATCATTCCATGTGGCCTCATCCCCCCCCCCCCATCCTTTATTTGTTTTGGATTTCATGTAGGTATGGTCTTTTTGTCTCGTACTCTCCACAGTAATCTTCTTCCTTTCTATAACCCCTTTGTTTTCTTTCCATTCCTCATTGCTTTATCATATTTCTCTCTCTCAACTCTTCTTCCTCTACCCTCTCTAAACTTTAAATCTTCATCAAATGCTTTTTATGATTCTTACATTGGTACTTATTACAAATTTTACTCATCCAGTTTTATAATTACCTTTGTATTTACTACAAGTTTTATATTTGCTAAAGTATAGATTACCGGTTAATTTATTTCATTCTCTTTGCTTCATATATGCTTTTAAAAATTGTCCCTTGGAATGTCCGAGGCCTAAATTTCCCCATTAAGTGATAGAGTTCTGTCACACCTCTCTAAGCTAGATGCTAATATAGCCTTATTACAAGAGTCACATCTTACAAAAAGCAAATCTTTAAAACTGGGTTGGCAACATTTTTTTCTCACAAGGAGATAAGTAAAAGAAATGGCGTTATAACTTTATGTCATAAAGCACTGAATGATAAACTCATTTCTCAAGAATCAGATGCTGAAGGTAGATGGCTTTTCACTAACTTACTGTTAGCGAAAACTCCATTATCTTTACTCAATGTATTTCCCCTACTAATGGTGATGCTTTGTTTTGGTCCCGCATTTCTCAATTGCTTTTAAAATATCCCTCAGAGAATTTTATCCTTGCAGGAGTTTGTAATTAAGTGATGGATCCTATTATTATTGATCGGAATTCTCAGTTTTTTTTTAATCCCAAACAAAATTCATAAAGCTTTTTTACTAACCATAAAACAGAGGAACTTATTGGATGCCTGGAGACTTTGCAACCCCCGTCTTTGAGAGAATATTCTTTTTTCTCCTCAGCACATCAAACACAATCCAGACTAGACAATATTTTTATTTCACACAGTCTCCCAATCCTTACGCTCAGCTGACATTGGCCCAATACTCCTTTCTGCTCACGCTCCTGTCTCGATTCGATTGGATCTCTTACAACAGCCTACACAATCCAAGAGATGGCGTTTTAACAATTCTCTTCTTCTTGACCCTAATTTTAATACCTCCTTTATCATCTTTTTCCATGATTTTTTCAACTCAAACAGATAACATTCCCTTCCACACAATTTGGGATGCTTTTAAAGCCACCACTCGTGATTTTATCAGATTTGTCTCGAATAAACGCAAAACATCTCAAACATTACATAACACACTTCTTGCTAAGATTAAACAACTTGAGCATTCCTTTTAAACCTCTAAATCCAAGGAGTGTCTCGAGGGTCTTATATATGCAAAGATTGCTTTTAATGAAACTTCTACTGAGAATACCTCCCTATATTTATTAAACACTACTGCTAAATATTACTGTGGCCAAAACAAATCAGGAAAATTACTGGTCAACTATTTTAAGATTAAGCAACAGAGGCTTCACATCAAATCTATTATCGATGATCACCATATTCCAAAACTCAAGGACTGCAAAATACTCCAAGAATTTGTGCATTTCTACAAGTCGCATTACACACCAGAAAGTACACCTTCTGATGTAGATATTCTCCTGTATATTTCCACAATTCAGAACGGAACTGCTTCACAAGTACATCTAGATCTTTTGGAAACTGACATTACAAAAGCAGAAATGTCAAATGCAATGAGGTCTCCTAAGAAAGATAAAGCCCCGGGTCCAGATGGATTTACAGTTGAATTTTATCTACATTTTACCTAATTACTCTTTCCATACTTACACACCCTTATTTCCTCTTTCATTACTTCCTTCAACTCCTCAGGCTCCTTTTCGGAGGCCTTGATGTGCCTAATCCTGAAAGTTGGTAAGGATTTACGATACTGCAAAAATTACAGGCCTATATCCCTGGTGAATGTGGATTACAATTTCTTTTCAAAAGCTCTAGCTTTACAACTAGAACCTCACCTTCCTTTACTGCTTGGCAATGAACTATCAGGCTTTATCGAAGAACATAACATCACAGACAATACAGATTTGTTCTTTGATATTCTTTCCAAAACGACACACTACTCAGATCCACTAGCAGCAATTGCCCTAGATGCGGAAAAAGCCTTTGAAAGAGTATAGTGGCCATTTATATTTTATGCTCTTAAATGGTTTGGATTCGGACCAAAAATGATCTCCTTAATTGCTTTACTCTATTCTGAAACCAAAGCTGCCATTTCTACTAATGGCCTCATGTCCCCCTATTTTACTTTGAAAAGAAAAGGGTATAAAGGACACCCTTGACGTACTCCTCGTTTTAACTTAGCATTGAAACCTTTTCTATTTAGTATTCGTCAAAATCACTTCATAACAGGGTTTATTTCTGGCCTTTAGCAGATTAAATTAGCAGCATAATCTGACGACATCTTAATGTTCCTATTTCAACCACAATCCTCACTTACAGAATTCTTGAGGGAAGTTGAAGGCTATAAATTAAATAATGAGAAATGCGAAATACTACCCTTAACCAAATACACTGTTAAGGAAGATTTTAAGATCTCTATCTTCGTATGGAACTCCAAACACATAAAATAACTTGGTTTATGGTTCTCTCCTTCTATAAAGACATCCATCTCTCTAAGTCTAGATAAATGCATGGACAAAATTCAAACACTCATTGCTAAGTGGCATCCTCTTCATCTTTCTTGGTGGGGCCGCTTAGACACCACTAAAATGATGCTTAACCCTATAATACTTTACATTATATCTAATATACCGATATCCATACCAGCTAAACTCTTTCATAAAACCAATTCTACCTTATTATCCTTTATATGGAACAACAAAAAAATCAAGAGTGGCACTACAGAAACTGACACGGCCCAAATCAGAAGGCGGTGTTAACCTTCCCCATTTCTCTAACTATTGTAGAGCTTTTCAATTAAAGTAATGATCAAATTGGATATCCAATCAATCAACAGATAGCCCATTATGGGTTGATCTTGAGATCTCATTTATAGCACCTTTCTCATTTCAGGAATATCTTTCATTCACTCGTAAACTGCAAACAAAACTACACCAATCATCAAACATTCTTGTAAGTTATTAGAAGCTACCATCCATCTGGTTCCGCATGATTTGGACACTTTTCTCATATCCACAATTTGGCATAACAAATTTATCCTGGTCAAAAATAAACCTATCTACTGGAAAGTATGGAGAAATAAATGTTTACTTTCGGTTCATCAGCTCTTTGAACAAGGCACACTTATTCAATTTTCACAGGCACAAGCCCCTTATCACCTACCTTCCTCCTTTCAACATACATTTTCCATCCTACGAAATGCAATATTTTGCAGCCTATGCTCAGTTTACACCTATGCTTTCCTCATCTTCCCATCCTGATTCCACGTAGACAAGTATACGCTCGCATCCTAGGCTTCAACCATTTATTCTCGCTTAACACAACCTCCCATAACTAGAGATAAAACCAAGACAGAACTTTCTTGGAAGACTGATTTGGATATAGAATGGCCCATCTCTCTATGGACTAGAATATGGACAAAGATCAGGAAATGATCTAGTGCTGCAAGTACTACCCAAACAATTTATTTGATATAGAATATGCTACTTCTCATACCCGTACATCTGCACAAGATACAGAACAAATCTCCCAGTACTTGCTGGACGTGCTCTCATGAAGGTGCTGATTTGAAACATATGATCTTCAAATGCCCACATGTCCTTCAATTTTGGAAGCAGGTCTGGCTTCAAATTAACACCATCTTTAGTACTACAACACCCTTTTCTTTCACAAATATTTTTGGGGAAAGTTTGTCCACTGACTGTGGAGGAGACCATCGCGGACACAAATCATAGATCTGCTATTAGCAGTTGCATTTCAGCAGATAAAAATTTGAAAGGACACATCTAAGTTATCTTATCTATCTTGGTGGTATGCCATCTGCCATAATCATAGACTAGACACAGCTCTTGTACATTCCATATCTCTTGCAAAAAAATTACTGTGGTCCCCTATCATACAATTCTTAGATTGTAGTGCAAAGAAATCCTTTGTACCTACCCCTTTACTACAAGAAGTTACTAACCCTCTTTGACTTACTTTATACTGAAAACGACACTTTTCTGTATCTTATTTCTGCAATATGTATATGATTGTATATTTTCAACAGCATTATACTGTATTAAGTTTATAAATCGAATCCTCATATTCCTAATGTATTTCTACTTCTTAATATATTTTCTTTACCATTTCAATTGCAATTGTATAATATTATTCTTTATTTCCTTCTCTTGTACTTATGCACTATTTAATGATTACTTGTACGAAGTACTGTTATTGTCATTTCATTAATTTTCTTGAATAAACTTATTCTTGAACTTAAAAGAAATGTTAAGCCATGCTGTAAGCATGAACTCTTGCACATATCGTAAATCCAAGATAGTCTTTAACCAGTGGATGAAGGTGTCAAAGAAATGTGGAGACAGAAATGATTTCAGGTACCAACCCAGATCAATATACACTTTGCACAATGGCAAGGTCTTTGCAGGCTCCAGTTAGCCAAAGGTTTTTTTCCAAAAAGACACAAATTCGTAAACCCACATCAGATCTTGATGTTCCTTTCTAGGATTTCAGGGGTCCAAAAGTATCACTACATGTGAAACGACAAACCTACATTTCTTTCCTGCTTTGAATCTCGTTTAAAGTGATAATCTTTCTGGAACTTTCTTCCCAAGTTATTTGTCTGAGGGTTGGCTTGTTGTGGATGAATTCAGTGCACACAGGTAACAAGGAGAACATGCAATTTGCACTTGGGCAAAGGTGTAGGAAAAAAAAAAAGAAAAAATCGTCATCTTTGGTGCCATGCAATGAGGTTAAACAGTATGGCAGCGTTCTAATAGAGTCTATTAAGGCTCCAATTATGCCACATGTCCCATTATAGAAGCCTCTGATCACACCATGGCTCTATTTAAGTCTAATATTTGGATATTCTCAAGCTCTGGATATGCAGAGGCTTGGTTTAAGAACAGGCTCTGTTCAGGATAATTTTGAGATCACGACAGGGCTCTGAATATGCCAGGACATTCACTATGTCACATTGAAGATTATAGAGAGTTTAGGACACAGAGTTCCTTTAATTGTACCATTGCTCTCTTTTACTTTAGCTTCCGAGGCAGCATCTTTTGAATTGTCCTGGCAAATTTATGGTGATGCATTTACTCCACTTTACAAAATGTTACTGTAAAAAAACTCCAACTCATCTTGAAGTCTAGTACTCTGGCTGCAAACTGACAATCAGGTAAATTACCCCCACTATGGCATTCCACTTTTTTATTTTTTAAACTGTTTTTATTTTTAAATATCAGCTAAAACATCAGCAGGTGAGTCTTACGCACATCGGATTTAACATTATAACCATCAATTGCTATTTTCAAGGATACAGGGATTATATTATGATAGTTCCTCCTCTAGTACTTCTCCCCCCTCCCTCGCTCTATATTAGGCATGGCCCACCCTCACTGCACATTTTTAGGAAATTAGGTATTCCACCAACAAGTCATGGGTTCTGCGTATTGGGGTGCACTTCATTTATCCCGGACTCCACCATCTTGATATTGTAATATCTTAGCCACAGCTGCCAGACTTTCCTGAACCCTTTGGGACACCCTCTGGCTGTGTGTTGTTTTCTCTGCCCCCATTTATAGGTCCTTACTGGCACGCCATTCTGCCATTGTGGGCAGGTCTTCCCTTCCCCAGTAATTGGCGATGTCTCTTTTTGCAACAATGAGACCCAGACTGCTCAGTAGGAGTTTGTATCTGGGGGATATCAATAGCTGTAGGGATGCTCAGGATAATATATTTGGGGTCCAATGGGATCTGTGGTTCTAATATGTCATTTAATTCCTTCACTATTCTTGACCAGTAGCTTTGTACTTGCGGGCATTCCCACAGGGTATGAATAGAGGTACCTTGGTCTGCTTTGCACCGCAAACAGTTGGGTATTTCTGCCCTGCCCATTGCGTGGAGTCACACCCTATCATAATATACCTTGTGTAGGACTTTGAACTGTATCAGCCTTAAGCGGAGCTTAATCCCAACCTCCCTTGGATGCATCAGTGCTGCCTCACAATCAATGTCCTCTAACGGTCCCGTGGTTTCCTCCCATTTACACCTTAGGGATAACAGTATATCTGGAATGTTATTTATTAGGGTTTTATATGTCCAGGAGACTGCCTTTGAGGGTATTTACTCCTGTAGCAGTCTTCCTTCTAGTGGTGCATATTCGGGGATATCTACAATGTCAGGTTTTTGTGTCCTCCAAGCGTGTTGTAATTGTAAATATTTGTATTGTTGCTTATGAGACAGTGGATACTCAGCATGTAGATCTGCAAAGATAATTAAGTCCCCTCTTTGGATTAGGTCTCCTAGTGTTGTGATCCCAACTGTACTCCAGCCCTTAAAGCTCTGTATTAGCCAATTCAGGCAACCACCTACCCTGCCACAGTGGAGTAACTTTGGTCAGTTTCTTGTCGCAGTGTATCTGCCGTTCTGCCCCTTTCCCGGCCTCATTCGTCCTCTGTGTAGCAGGTAGCAAGGCTTGTGCCTCAGCGCCTGATACAGACAGTGAAGGTGGGAATGTTTCGGGAATTGGAGCCTCTCTAGGGCATACTTAGGGCGATCTCTCAGGGCATGACACCATTCATTCACTACTGTTAGATGTGTCGCCCAATAATATGGTTGGGTATCTGGCAGTGTTGTAAATTGGCAGCAATGGGTTAGCATTAGCAGAAGCCATCTTGTATTTAGAAGTTATCTTATCCGTTTTGTGAAAGCCATTTTGTATTTCTGGCAGCCATTTTGTTTGCCATGTGCTCGCCATGTGCTCTGTACTACCTTTCTGTTAACTGCTCTTGAAATCTGTCTAGAAACAAACTATATTCAGCACCTTCCACCTTCGCACATGCCCAGAAGGGCCTAGCTAGTAGAATGCACCTGCTTCTCTAGTATAACTGTCAGGCTATTATTGCTGCTGTATGGAGAAGTAACTCTCCTCCCAGTTTGTTGAGCAAGCAGATCTTGTATGCCCATCTTAGTCATTTTGCATGCTTACATGAGCCAAGACTGCCCCTTGGTCATATGCTTACTATGTAACCCTAAGCATAAATAAGGCCCCAATTTTCTGTACTCTCAGACTGCCTCATTCAGTTGCTAAGGCTTCTGTGTGACGTAGTCTCACTCATTTGAGGTTAATATAGATGCTCTTTTATATTTCAGCTTTTGTGCCAATTTCTTCTTTGTTGGTTTAAAAGGACAACGTATCAGAAGGACCCCTAAGAAGGTTAATTGATTTCAACAGCAGGGCAATTCCCCCATTATATTGACTTCGCTGCAATGTTTGCAACGCCACTCAGGGTTGTCCCCCTCCCATAGGAATGTGCAGAGTTCATACTTGATGGTCTTAAAGATTGTCTCTGGGATTTTAGAATATGCGTTTTGGAGTATGTACAATAATTTAGGGAGCGTTATCATTTTATACCTAGACTCTCTCCCTAGCAGCATCAGGGGGAGCCGTTGCCATCTAGCAAAGTCTTCACGAAATTTGACAACGATCTTGAGACTGATCAGTAACGGAAGTGATAAGAACAAAGACTGAGCTATACTTTTAAGAGAATGAGGGCTCTGTGGCCTCGAATACCACCCTCTGGGAGGCCTATAAGACGGTGATCCGAGGCAGGGTGCAGGATGTCATAGCACATAAACATAGGGAAGAAACTCACCAAATAGAAATCCTAGAAGATAAACTCCTGGAACTTGAGAGAAACATTACCCCAGATACTGAAGCTGCTCTATTACGACAATTAGCAGTCACATGCAGGGAACTTTGTGCCCTTACGGAACAGGAGTTCCCATGGCATTCCACTTTTGACCACACTTTATACTTTTTGAGAAGGCCACTTCATATCACTGTGCCATTAGTTCCTTGTTTACCCTAATTGTGAGCCTATACCCAACACCATATATATTACTTAACATTTACAGTGGGCAAACTACAAAATCTTGTCAGATACAAAATGGTATGGCCTACCTGCTCAAGCAACTTTTGCTTACGAATGCAATAGATGGTTTCCACATAAAAATATTTACTCACATGATGATGTTGAGGTCAGCAAATCTACTCGCATGGGATGGACGTACATCAGAAGTGGCTGTTCCAGGGCAAGTAGGCTCTGTGACATTTGTACACAGCCATGAAAGTATACAATTAAGAGTATTCACCAATTTCTCTCCAAACACAAGTCCGTGCAGCAAAATAAAACTGCATTAAACAGACCTCGTGAGTATGTACTGAACTGATGATCTTAGTAATCTGTGAAACAGTATGTAGTGACTTGTGAAGTTAGGCTGCACCCTTGTAAAAAACTGGGAATTTGAACATTGCTCTGTACTAATAACATGTAATTGCATGTGTTATCGGTATACTTGAGCCACATCTTTTATTCAACCAGACGTATTTTCATTGTCTTGTCCTGGCATAAATACACATGTAATGGTTATAATGCAATGTGTAAAAAACACATAGAAGTTTATTAATTAATGGCTAGATATGCAAACAACATCCCCCAAAGTACTTCTCACAACATCACAAATGTATCAACATTGACATGAGAACTATCATCCAGGACATCATGAGTGCCTTACCTACTATGCTCTAGTTAGCTCTTCTTCCTTAGAGCCTACCTTACTGGCAGACTGATATCATTAATAGTGCTCAGTGGAAACCAAAGTCTAAGGTCATTTCCAAACAGGCGACAATTCTGATACTCTCCTAGCCCAGCTGTGACTTGACTGATCTAACAAACTCCCCCCCCCCCCCCCATATTGGCATATTACATAAAACCGTTGCATTCTTCTGTATCTTGCATCGCTGATGACGTCATTGTTTAGGTGATGTGCTAATGAGCAGTGCATTGATGGAGGGATAGAGCATAAAAAAGGTTAAGTATAACTGTGGTTACGAAACACTACAAGTTATTGTTCGCCCTACAAGCCATACAGCCATTACTTGTGCACCAAATACAATGCTCTTGACCTCATCCTTGATGCTCCAAATGCAATTACTAGCCGGGAATGTTCAGTGGAAAGTAAGCAACGTCACATTGCCATTTACCATTTTATCTGATTGTGGGGTATGCTATTTTCACTTGTGTTAATGATTCTGCCTTTAAAATCATTGATAAGTGAATTGCTGAAAATCTTGCACGTTGCACTAAAAATCTGCACTGTCAAACTACGAACTAGAAAAAGTCCACTTTAATTTAAAAATCAAATGCTGCTAGGAATAACCCAATGTTGCTAGACTGTTGCTTGATCGCACTATTGCACATTCTGGTTGAAGAGAGGCTTCACTTAAAGGGCGGTATTTTTTAAACCCCCCACCCAGAAGCACTCCCACTAGAAGCCATAGTGGTAGGTGTTCTAGTTTATTTTTCACACTGCGCGTCACGCCCCATTTAGTGGAAGACAGGCTACGGATGCCCAAAGCGGGCACGCCGCTAGCATGCCTAAGACAAGCCTGCACAGCGTCCGCCACTATGCCGGTTCTCCCCTTCAGCAGGGAGCTCTCCAGGACCTTAGCACTCGGGTAAACTGGAGAAATTACACAAGGGAAGAACTTCTTGCCTTGAGACCCCCTTTTGCTCATTTCCACCCAGCGAGCTAAAATGAGGTCAGCTCTCCATAACCTACAACAGGGATAGCTCCAATATACGAAGAAAAGGTAGTCCGCCATTGTGGGCTTAACCCCAGACCCCTCCTTAAACAAGCCATATAAGATTCCTACAGGAGGCCACAGGGACACAGATATGCTATTCATTACGGAAACATGGGCAACACTGGATCCAAAATACAGAATTTGGAGAGGTTTGCCCTGATTTGATTTGATTTGATTTTTAGATTTATAAAGCGCAACGAATGTCCGAGGGCGTCTTGGCGCCGAGGACTGAGAGGGAAGTGCAAGATGGGTAGAATTAAAGGCCTGATAAAAAATAATGTAAGATTCAGACTGTTTTTAATTGTTAGTGGTAGAAGATTCCAGAATTTCACAGATCTTAGCAGGAAGCTCCTTCCTCCCCAGCATGCCTGCTTAAACCTAGGGACTTGCAGCAGATTTAGTTGTGCAGATCTAAGGTTCCTAGACAGCACATAGTATTTTATCCGTGATGTCAAGTAAAAAGGGCCCCTTACTTGGAGCGCCTTAAACGTGATGCACAGTGACTTGAAGATGATTCTTTTCCGAACCGGCAACCAGTGCAGAGCTGCTAGCTGATACTGATTCGGGTTTGGGAATGTCTAGGATGCGTTCTGCAAGCGTTGGAGCAGTTTCAGACATTGTGTTTGGATCCCTAAATAGAGTGTATTTCCATAATGTAGCCTAGAAATGGCGAGGGCAGACTCCAAGGTTTTCAAGGCCTAAGGGGAATGAAATAACGAATTTGTCTAATCAATTTTAGGATGGCCCAGAAACTGGCGATAAGACAGTTGATCTGGCTGTCGAAAGTTAGCCGGCAGTCAAAGATCACCCCTAGGTTTTTCGTCTTTGGAACCAGTGTAGAGCTATCGCCCAACTATATGGGCCACCATTTCGGAGACCAAACCGGCGGATTGGTTCCCAACAGCAGAACGTCGGTCTTGCCACCGTTTAGTTTTAAACAGTTGGATTTCATCCAGATGTTAACATGGGTCATGCAGTTGTTGAAACGGTCGGCAACATCATCCACATGGTTGGTTATTGAGACAACTTGCGTGTTATCTGCATAGCTAATTACAGAAAACCCGAACGGTCTGATCAATGCAGCCAGATGGGCCACATAAGCATTAAAGAGCGTAGGGCTCAAGGACGAGCCCTGCGGCACTCCACAGTGCAGATTGAACATTTGAGAGCTGGTTCCACCTAATTCAACTAGGAAGGATCTCCCAGAGTGAAATTATGTCAGTAGGGTTGTGGCAGAATCATGAACGCCCAGCTCAGATAGTCTCGCAATTACCAGTTTGTGGTTGACGGTGTCAAAGGCCGCCAATAGGTCTAATAATATCAAGGCGGCCTTCCGGCCTCTATCCAAGGCTTTCCTGAGCTCCTCACTCGCAGAGGTTAAGGCAGTTTGTTCCGTGACCCTCTCTGAACCCATTTTGTGAGTGATCTAACAAATTATTTGTGGAAATAAAAGTGATGAGCTGGATATTGAGCAATTTTTCCAGAACCTTTAAAAAAAAAAAAAAAAGGAATTCTGGAAATTGGCCGGTAATTATTGGGGTCATCTGGGTCCAGATGAGGTTTTTTCAACTGAGGTAGCACGGACGCTATTTTCCATGCCTCGGGGAACTTTCCCTGGTGTATAATCCCAGAGAACAGCTTATTTAGCTGTACGCTGAGAATCTCAGGACAGAGATGAAATATTTTAGGGGGTATGGGTCTGATGGAGCCCCAGATTGTGTTTCCTTTATGGTTTGCAAGGTCTGTTCCCTGGAAAGGGGGGGGGGGGTCGGGGGGGGAGGAGAGAGAAACTGGGAGGGGTTGAAACAGGGTAAAGCCTTTCAGAAGGCAGTTCATTAGGGGAGTTTAAAAAGGTTTTATAGACTGACTCTACCTTATCAGCAAAGGCCTGGTCCAGTATATTACAGAAATCTGGGTTGTTCCCCGTTATACCTTTGGTAGGAAGTTTGGCCAATTTTTTAACGTTGCAGAAAGCTCTTGCTAGAGTTCTTTGCTGCAGAGATTTTGGTTGAATAATATCTGCTTTTTTCCTCCCTGATTAGTTTTTTATAGGTAGCCAAAGCCTGAGCGTACTTCATTTTCATATCCTTATTATAGTTTAGCCTCCACTGTTTTTCAGTTCTTCTGCACAGCTGTTTTTGATTCCTCAGCTTATCTGAGAACCAGATGGCATGCCCTGAGGGACATGCCATTATACAGGTACCCGGAAAAGAAAGGTTGAGAAATGGGATAACAGCGATCTTCAGGCATACTATAAAAGCAACGCAGCTCCCGGTTGCTCCTCTGCCAAACTGTGAATTAATGACCCTTGATACTCAGCTGCCTAATAAAAATATACTAGAGACATTATGCCATCAGCCCCCCAAATCCTGTTTCCAATTTTGATCACAACTTAGTGAACTTTCTCAGACACTACTTATCACATACTCTAATTTGGTCATGCTTGAAGACTTATTACAGAATAGACAACAGGGATGACAAAAAAGTGACTGAATTACTCACCTCTATGGAAGCAATAGGGCTTAATCAACACATACAGTGTCCAACACATGGGCTGGGTCATACTTTGTATTTGGTGTTTGATAACACCAATATCGTATCCAAACCAGAAATAACATTAGTCTGGGCCAGCTATTTTTGGTAACACTCCACACGACAATATAGAAACAGTATGGCCCATAAGTTGGGCTAGACTTAGGACCTGGGATTATAAAGGCCTGCCCCTCCACCTGAGGAAATTTTAGTAGCAAACAATGTAGAAGAAGCCTATCATGGTTGGATTACACAATCCCTAGAATATTAGGTTCCTGGTATAGAAAAGAAACATCGTTAGAATGCCATCCACCCCCTGGTACAACAACCAACTTCGGGAAAATAAGCTTTCATATAAAAGGGTGGAAAGGAAACTAAATAAAGTATACCTAGACATGGAGAAAACAAACTGGAAATTGGCATTAAGAGGTTATAAGGATCTGCTAAAAATAGTAAAGGCCGCATACTGTCTCGTTCAAACCAGGCTCTGTGAGGTCTCTTGACTCTCTTTACCAGTGCATGAAGAGAATAGGTGACTGGTTTAGAAACAACTTGCTGCAGTTTGATGCTAGCTCTGCCAGGTGGGGAGAGGAGGCTCTAACCATCTAAATTATTTCTGTCTGAAAGGAGATGGGTCAATTCCTGTATGGGAAGACTTCATATGAGATTTGGGAGTACAACTAGAATCCACCCTCTCATTAGTAGGTCATGCAAATAAGACATCCAATACCTGCTGTGCTCTTATGAGCATTTTACATAAAATCATCCCACTTCTTCCAACCAACTGGCACTTGTGCAGCTTCCACAGTTCCATTATAAGCTGGATTGAATATTGTAATACCCTTTTCAAAGGCGCACCTGAGAAGTCAATAAAGTCTCTTGTGAATCCAAGTCGCAGCGGCCAAACTGGCGCTTGGACAGACATGGAGTCCCTGCACCTCAACAGCCTTTGTTTCCTTGCACTGGTTGCTAGTGAAACAATTTCTTTTAAAGCAGTACGCTTGATGCAGAAGACGGTCTACCCACAGGCACATCGCATCCTTGCAGATAGGATTACTCCACTCAGCCTCGGTGCCTAAACTCCAGAATACAAGATACAAGAAAGCAAGAGCGGGAGGCTGAGCCTAGTCATTTAAAGGACCCAAACTGTGGAATAGTATACCAACACGTTCGACTGACTCAGGATTATTGATCATTCAGGAAACTCCTGAAAATGTGAATCTAAAGGCAGTAGTCTGCCATGGAGATGATCAGGCTTATATTCTGCAGCGCCAGGATACCCTTGGGGTGGCAGTTGCACGTAACAAATGTTCATAAGAATAATTACAAAGGTCTTCTAATCTTACAGTTTAGGTTACATATCTCATTTCCCTTAAAACTATGAAAAAGATTACTATGAATGTACTATTATTTAGAAATTTAAGTATGTTATTTAATTATATTGTGATTTTTGGTGTAACTTAGTGCAAGGTCATAAGCACTGCATCTGCTGTACTAGTTATGGTTTGCAATATTGTTGTGTGAACTATGGATTGCAGAGCCAACCATAACATTCAGTGGATTTTCAGTTTTAATTTGTAACCATAACTGTTCTTTAACTGTGGCTTTTTAAGTGTACAACCAAGGTTTCTTTAAAATATACATTAAGGTGCTTTTACCAAAGCGAACCATAATTTTACTTAAAACCTGGTTTGCTCAGAAATTAACTCAGATTTTTTAAAATTATATCACATCCAGCTCAAACTATGCCCTACCCCCACTGTTCACAGCCTTCTGTCATGTACAGCGGCGACTGGCTATATAGGTCCTGTGGCCAGGTCAGGATTCAACCCACCGCAAGTGTCCAACACATGCTGTGCACAAGTGTCAGTGGGCAACCCCAGCAGCATTTGGCCACAGCACCTTATCCAGGTGACTAACGCGCCAAGAGGATGGTGTCAGGATGTGTGCGGACGCTGCTGTGGCAGGCTAAGTGCAGTATGAGTTGGTTGAATGACCTGGCATATTGCAGGCCTGCACCCAACCCGCAATGGTCTGACAACACTTGTTGAGCACAACATTAGGCCATGAAGAGTGGGTGTTGGCCGGGGGGCTTGCACCTGTGGATAAGCACTGCACCCAACCCTCTGCAGATGGAGTACTACACCCACAATGCACAGTATTTGGCCATGTGCAGTGGGAGCTGGATGTAGGCGGGCAACTTCTGCTGTGCTGCTGAGCACAACAAGAGTTGGTCTGCACCCAAACCAACACTGGTGGCCAGCCACCACTGTCATTGGAGAGAGGACCTAGCCTGTGGAGGCTGGTGTTTTGTCTACAAATAACCTACTTTGGGCCTGTGAACCCAAAGACTGTTAGGTCCTTTGGCTGAGGGCTGCAACTCTGAGGGAGGTTAAACTAGGAGATACAAGTCTATGCACTGTGAACCCCAAGGGTGGAGTTCAACTAGATAAACTGAATCCTGACTAATACAGTATTTCTATGTCTGATGAATTAAAATAGTTACAGATCTACTCCTGACTACTATAGCATGAAGAGATCAGTATTGCACCACATATCGAACCATAACTCAGGAATTGCACATGGATTTACATTATAGATTGATGCGTGTAATATTGAACTTTCATTACTTTAACAGACGGATCACTACTGCAATCACTAATACAGATTTACTTTAAATGTAGTTGTATGTGATAATTATATTAACCTTTACACACTTTATGTAAGAATTGTTATAGGCATATATGTGAAGTTTGGAAGATAACTACAAGTATTCACCATCAGGTCAAATTGAAATGGAGGATACTTTAGCTGAGATTTCTGTACTGAAATGTATCAGAAAAGATCCAACATAAAAAACTTAGGAACCCATAGTGATCATCTCTGCCTATAATCGAATGAATGACAAATAAATGTGATGGTAATTATCTTGACTCACTTCAAAAATAGACTTGAGTATTATTTTTTTTATATTTTATTGTGTGACATATTGTTTGTCACGGTCAAATTTTGAATCAATCATTGTCGTTTTCTACATTTGGGTGAATTTATGGACACGAGGAGTCTGTTGTCGATTTTGTTTATTTATATATAGATCACATTTGCAAAGGTAGTTTGAGAGAACAAGACTCTGTGGGATTGAAACGCGTCTGCCAAAGAAACGCTTCGAGGCGGCCGGAATTCCCCTGCGGTGCAGAAGAATTCCAGGCGTGCGCGATTTGGACGGCCCCTGGCTGTCCTCAGCACACGCCCAGACTGCTGGGGACCGTCTGACGCATGGATGGAGATAAAGGAGAACTGAATCATTTGCTCTTGGAGTGGCTTGTATTTCTCAGATTGTGATATGGAACTCTATGAAATGACAAGCGGGACACTGAAGACATACAACACCTAGTTTCCATAGTAAGAGGGTTTTTTGACTAGGCTTATCCATGGCGCCTTTTGATGAATCTTTACTAAATTTCCCATAAAAATGACCCTGTGATTCTTGCTGTGCATAAAAAGTTTTGAGGTGATCTGTTAAACGGGTGCTGAGAAAAGAGGGGTGGGGGGAGGGGAGATTAAAAAAAGAGCATCTCCCATGTTAATTCCAATATGGTATTTTAGAACCAACTACAGCTCAAACCGCTGAACGGAATTACACCAAATTAGGTAGAAAGGTAGATCTTGGTCCAGAAAGTGACCTTTTTGTAATTTGGTGTAAATCCGTTCAATAGTTTGAGAGATAGTAACTGAAATCCAAATTTGTATGTATAGGGACGCAGATTCTCTGTGGATCCTCCTCGGATCCTTCTTGGATTCACGAATCTACGTACCAAAAGCGATGCTATGATTGGTTGGACACAACCGGAGAAGAAATTAAAAGGGAGAACCGAGGACATTTTTAAAAAAAATGTAAGGGAGAGGGGGTGCGCTGCCCGCCTCCCCTGAGCCTATTGTGGTCCCGGGGACTGCATTACTTTAAGGCGGATGCCTTGGTGCTCACCCAAGACTCTCACCATGCACAACGCTGGGGGCCACGAATGCCCCACCCAGCTCCTCACATGTTGCTGGAGCCAGCATTGCTCCCATCCACAGGTAGCAGCTATTTATGTTGCTCTCTGTGGGCGGGAGCTATATCTGTTGATTAGCAGAGCTCAAGCCTGCTTCCTGCCGGCAGGAGCATTTTTAAGTTTCCACCCGCTGGGAGAAGACTGTTTGCTCTGGTTAGTGCGAGTTTTATTTTAATTCTCTCACCAGGCGGGATCAAACACAAGTTTCCCTGGCCAAGCGCCCCCATACCCTCATTACTTAAATTGGGCCATGGGGATGGGGTCCTGAAATGCAGCTTGGGAGGAGGATCAAATGTGGCTTGGTGATTGGGGCCCTCCCCTTATTACATGAATTGGGCCTAGCGGGACGGGATCCCTGGGGCAGAAAATGGCCTAGGAAGTAGGGCAATGCGGCCCCTCTCCCCTTAATTAAATCATGCAGCCCGGGCTGCATTTTGTTTCTCCCTGATCCCAGGGGAGTCTGGCAGGATTGCAACAAAAATTGAGTTTTTTTTTTTACTCTTCAATTTTGGCCCCGGGGCGGCCCATCTGGTTCACCTCATTGAGTCTTGCGCGGCAGGATATCCCTACCCTGCCCGCTTCTATTATGGTTTTTTTCTATAACTTCAGGACAGGGAACAAAGCCTCGAGTCCTGTAACGTCTGGCAGCAACATTTTTTCATATGCAGCTGGCAGCCACTCAAAGTGCTTGTGCCAGCAGGAGTCTGACTCCCGCTGGAGTGAGTAGAACCACATGAAAAAAAAACTCCCATGGCTAATCAGAACGCTCTATTTTTTCAAATTGGGTTTGAGGGACTCCAGTGAGTACCTCAAACCCAACCATCCAGATATTCAAATATTTGTTTCCCTTAATTTCTCCAACTCTACTGAATTGATCCACACCAAATCACAAAAAACACTCTGAAGACCAAGATTTAGCGTGCTGACAAATTTGGTGTAATTTCGTTCAGCAGTTTTTGCAGTAGCGCTTCTCAAAGAAGTCTATGGAAAATGCATGGGGATTATGTGTTTTGGGACCTCCCTTTCTTTCTCAACCCCTGCTTATGTCTGAAGAAGGACAAACCATTCTGTGGGGAAGTACTAGCCATTTTGCACAAAAGAAGAGTGTCAGTTTGAACATAACTGCTTTTTAAGTCTCGCCTAGCGTGCACTGCACGCTCTGCGAGGCCTCTTGTAATCAAGGAGATTTTGGAAGTGGAGTGGAAGCTACGCCCATGCCTTTTATTGGCGCGCATCATCCTTTATGGCAAACGCTCGCTTTCTATTTGAAGTGAGGCTTGTTGGTTCCCTCCCGGTCCTCTTTTCTGCTCGCCCATCCGGACTGGATTGTGTACTTGAGGCATGAGGTGGTGGGATTTATATGGGGGTTCAGGACTATTTTATACAGACACAGATCGGGACAATGGCAGCTGCACTTCGTTCTTCGGTGTGTGCTGTCGCTACGCACCATCAGAGCATGGAAACCTATTTAGGAGCACATATTAAAATACGATATCTTTTGATAATTGACTCCTTGAAAGAGTTTCTGCCTGGCTGCGCGAGCCTGGCGGTGCTTGGGTGTGTGTGGTCCCCCCGCTCGGTGGCATGTCCTCCGGGTAAGGAGACAGGGAGTGCCTCATGTATGCTTGGGTGGGTTTGGGGTGCGGATGCCCCCTGCCTGGGTGCGAAAGCTCCTGTGCGCATGTGACAAGCGCCCCATGCTGGGCTTACAAATAAAAACATGGGGTGGGGGCAGCCTCATAGGAGACACGGGCTCCCAGTGAGGGGAAAATGCCAGCTGATGCGTGTGCACAATGCCTGTGAGCGCATCCTCGGGGATCAGGGACGGGAGAAGCCACAAGGTGTGGGGTTGTTGTGGCACGTCCGGCCAGTGCAATCCGCGTCGCACACCGCTGGGAGTGGAGTGGCGGTGTGCGGGGCGGTAGTAATTCAATGGGTTCTGTGGCACGGAGTGCAGCTTGTGTCTGCAGTTAATATAACCAGATGCGCTCAGCAATATTTGCATGTCCTTATGAGCTTTGTTGTGTGTGCGTGCTGCTGTTAAAGAGACGTGTCGAAGTGTGAGCAAATGGTGTGCTGTGGAATACAGTGATATGCTTTCATTTTAGCGAGCGTGTGTGGGCTGTATGCCCTGGTGTGGACGGACATACACGTCGATGTGCTGCATCATATGCGCGTGTTGTGGTATACTTGTTTATGCTACTGTTCATCGTGCTTGGTTGATAGCAGTGTATAGCGAGGAGTTGAGCTCTGGTTCAGAAATATACTATACCACGTTGTTTTGCGATTGTTATAAAGCTGTAGCGCCGTTCAGTGTCAACCGGAATACTATGTTTTCAGTCATCTGCTGTTATTTAACCACCCAGTGCGTTCTGGGATTTGTAGTCCAGGGTTTCTTCTAGTTAAATTAGAAACTACACCTGATAAAAGTAGTTTAAAAATTAAAGTCCTGTACTGCAAACTGGTCATCCCGGTGTGTCTGTGGAATGCAGCGGTGTGGGTTGGTATTGTTGTGTGTATAGTCATGTGGTATTCAGTGATGTAGAGTAGGTTACTGGTGCCTTCTGCTGTGCGTAATTATATGTATTAGTGTAGTGATGTGGAGTAAGTTGTGTTGTGTGCAGAGGCATGGTGTGGAATGTAGAGGTGTGTTATTGTGTGGTGTGTGTTGTTGGTGCCATGCATGTGGGTAGTGCATGTTGCTGGGATGCATGTGGGCGGAATATTGTGGTGTGGATGTGGTGCACTCACCCGAAAGGACCTGTGCATGGAGAAGCCATGTGGGATGTGCGCTGGTGTGAAATCCTGTGAGCGTAAACCAGAAATCCGCCCTCCAACCCCCGTGCAACCGGCACCCACTGCAGGAAACAGGAATCGCGGTAACAAGAGGTAATGCAATGGGTCTCGCATTGACATTAGTTTGAGTTATTGATATTATAAATCACAATTTTTTTCTTTTTTTGAAACCTAAATAAAAGGCATAGTTATTTACAATGGCAATAGTTTAAAGTCTTGTAAATGCCAGACCTATTGCATTACACTTACACGAGTGTGAGCTATGGCATTGTAAATGATAATGTCTTTTATTAATGTTATCGTTTTTAAACACAAAAATAATGCATTTACAATGCCAATAGCATAAACTCATGTAAATGCAAGACATTTCATTTGCAAGATGTTGAGAGCTATTGTGATTGTAATGACTATGCTTTTAATGTACATGTTTTGAAAACCTGCAAGGTGTGCATAAATATCAATTTTGTAATTATAGTTGTTGCTTAAGAGAAGCAAAGCTGGCAATGACTGCCCCTTTTGTAGTGGCAGCCTTTCTTTTCTTTAGCAAGGACTCCAAGTAGTAAGTGCGTGGTTATATAGCTTGCAGGTTTTAAAATTGTATAAATAAAAGGCATTGTTATTTTGAATACCAATAGCTTAAACTTGCGTAAATACGAGACCTATTACATTGCAAATGCTTGTTGCAAGTTTTATCCATAACTCTAGACGGTCTGTAGATTTTATTTCATACAATATTAGCATATTAGCATCAAAGAAGCGATAACTGAAGTCACGATTCCCAAGAGTTTGTTCCAGGAGAAGTTACTTACCTTTGGTAACGCCTTATATGGTAGAGACTCTATAGCCACAGATTACTTACCTTAGAATTAACCCCAGGCGTCAAACTGGATCCAGAAATTTTTCGGGAGAAGTTCTGCTGCAAGCAGGTCTTGGCGTCATTGTTGAGCTCGAGGCAACAAAGGCATAAGGGGTGTGGACCCACCTTGAACACAGCCTTCCTCATGGACATCCCTGCTACACCAAGAGACCAGGTCACAAAAATCTTCGACAAAAGGGTAAAAAAAAATGTTGGTCAAAAAGTGACTGGGAGTAGCTCTTCTCTAGATCTGCGCTGACTGGCACAGAAAGAAAAGAACAGTGCCACCTACCGGTGCGCGGGGGTAATGCTCATGAAAAATTTCAGGACCCAGTCTGATGCCTGGGGATAATTCTAAGGTAAGGAACCGGCGACTAGAAGTATCTATCAGATTCAACAGTATTAGGAGTACACTTCCAATCATCATACTGCTGCCAAGACATTAACAGTCATATTATTTGGACCCAAGCTTTGTGTATTTTTGCCATGGAGAAGGCACCAACTTTTCTAATGAAAACAGCAACTCTGCTGTGGCCAAACTGGCCTCATCTTCCATCTACGTTAGATAATTCAACCAGTTAAATGTCAAGGCACAGCACCGATACTGGTGGACTTCTAAAAGGAATTGCCTTCTAATTTTCGGTAAATACATACTTTTCTTTTTTTCTACACATAATATAAATCAATGAGCTTGGATTTTCAGAAATAAGTATTTGTCTCTACCCTTTAATAGACCAAATATCTCTCTTTATTTTCTGCAGTCTATTGATTTGCTCGTCACTTGCAGGTAAATGTATTTTGATATGTGCCAGTGTACTTATAATTTATAATATTCAACTCTCAGACCAGGCATTTTTTTCATTGTCAAAGTATACCACATCCTTCACAACCAACATCGTAACTCCTGCAGCAGCTTTTCTTCCCATTTGAATAATGAACACGCAGATAGCGCCGCCCTCTTGAACCTCGATGCAATCGGAACTCCAGAGCGCCATAAAAGGGAGGTCACACAATTTCAAATTTAAATAATTTTTTACATGTTTTCTCAAATTTTTTCATTATAAGTTAGTGTCTTCGGTGTTTAACAGTTATACTAAATGTAAAGAGGTAATATCTAAAATTAACAATTTTAAAATCTGGTGTTTAGATCAATACTGCACAACATTGGTTAACAAAATGCATTTTGCGTTACGTTTTGCCAATGCATCGGCAACAAACATTGGAAAAGCGAATGGGTCTAAAAGGCGAGTCCTACATGCTTTGGCAATTCTTGTTTAAATGATTTTTAATGCTTATTATTTTCTGGGCTCAGCGCACAGTACAATGCTGAGCGTAAACCGCCCGTTCACTCCAATTTCAAACGGGCACTGTGCGTTGTAACAGTGAATTGCAACAAAAGTTTTGGTTTTTTGTCAATATATATATATATATATCATCTTTAAAGCATTTTAACTAGCTGTTATGGGAACTGTAATCTTCACAGTAGTGTTTTATTTCTCATGGCAGCTGTCCACCGTATTTTCTTTGTTTATTACTTTCTCTTTCTTCCTGTGATTCTTAGCTTTCTATTTTTCGTCCTCAGCCGGCTAAGGGTGTGCGCTCAGAAGGGTTTCCTACGTTCCCAGTACACAGAAAGCATGAGAAATCATCCAGTGGGCCAATTCTCACAGAAAGGTATAAAAATAGTAAAGAAAAGGTTACGCGATGCCCAGCAGTGGCAGCTTCGCGTTAGTGGGTACTCTTCAAAACAATGCTAAAGAAAACATTTGCGTAATTATTTTTAAGTCCTTTCACTTCCTTGGATTTTCCTGCAAATAGATTTGTTCAAGATTGCAATTTAATCTGGTCTACACAAATGCAGTTCCGTCAAATAAATTAACAAGAAAACATTTAATTTGGGATTCTTTTGACTGATAGCGAAAAGAATGTGTTGATGGCTGTCAGTAGGACTTAGTTGAAAATAGGACCTCATAGGCATTTATTATATTGCAAACTTGTATTCAATTTTTATAAGTAATAGTGAAAGAATATCAATGTAATGAGATTCCTTTGTCGTGGCTCGTTGGTTGAATTCTGTGCAATTAGTCTATATTTGGTGTTCACTGTCAAATTCGCTTTCTCATGTTAGAGTCACTGCATTCAGTGAGCTACTCTGTGGGTAAAATTACAAAACATATTTGAATTTCTGAATATGGCTTTTCTTTTTTTATCACTCCCCTTTCTGTTGCACTCACAGGCAAAATATAGTCTGTGCATTTACGCATTCTATCAATTCCTGGATTTCCCTTGGCCCTATAGTTTTGTAGCATTACCACTTCGTACTAACAGAGCTAGTGAAATAGGGTTCTCCTCACCTAGTAAATAAACACGGTGTAATCTTTTAGAACCCTGAATGTCACACCTTGACACATTGAACACTAGACTGTGGCTCCTTTTCGCTCCATTAACACAGTAATGTAATGCCCCTGTATTATTGGTTCACTTAGTTGGACTGCTCCAGATTATCATGGGCAGTAAAAGTAAAGTCCAGTGAAACCAACAGTGCCTGTGTTCGATGCTGCGTAAGCTAGAAAACATGCATTTAGGTAAACAGTGCAGGTTTTAGTTATGTGTCTTGCCTACAGTATCAGATTCTCCACACCGCACCTGCAGATTTTAATGGACTTGAGTAACAACTCTTAGAAGAGTATGCATTAAATATATCCAGCTGACAAAAATGTTTTGGCCCTCCACTTTGCACCTTCCTCTCTCCGTCATCCACCACCAGGCTCCCCAGACTTTTTAGTCTCTACCATGCCTCGCTTCCTTTCACAGCACTTTGCCCTTTTCTATTGTCCAGCTTCTCCCACTCCAAACTTCATTGCACTCTGTCCACTTGTTTGTTTCTCCTGCTCCTACGCCCTGTCCCACTAACCAAACACCCATGATTGGCTAGCCGTATGGGCTACCGCTCAACCAGACGGCGGGGTATGCATGTTTAATGACCGCTCATTATATTCACAACGTTTCTTTCTCAGTATCTCTTCCTGTATCGTTTCTATTTATTAATCCCTATCCCACTGTGTGGTAATGGCTTAAGAAAATACTTTATAATCAAACAGCATAGCATCTACAGGACATAAAAATCTGAATTATCATTTGAGAAAGGATTGGCTTTGGGGCAATTGGATTCTTGAAGCAATACCAATCAATCAATCTTCTGAACAGCTACCAGTTAAAAATGATAGCACCTTCGCATGAGTTGAGCTTTTCTGAATTAAGAAATCAATTTTTTTTGCAGAAAGTGGCCATCAAATTTTTGTCACGCAGTTCTTTTTCCCTTAGAAACGCCATAGAGAAAATTCCTGACTCAAAGATTTACTTTATTATAGGTAGTATGACCTTTTTTTGTATAATCAACATTTATAGTAACAAAACAGTCAACAGACCATAAGTAGGGACAATAATCATCACTTTGATATAGAACATCCAAAATGGCTTCAAATTAGACAGGACATCCAACCATTTCCCCCAGACTCTCGTTTGAGGGCACCATCTGGATCTGTAGGGCAGCTTCTCAAATTTAACACCAATCCATCAACACCCTCCAACTCGTCATGGTTGGGATGAGGGGGCACGCCATTGTTTAGCAAGGTCTTGTTCGGAGATTACTGTCCCAATACCAAGAAAGGTAGAACTCCCCTTGACCCCTCAAAATCTTCCACAATGGCGAGCAAGGCTATTCTTGAGGAGGGCTCCAAGGATTTCCCAATCACCTGTGAAAGTGCAGAAAACACCATCATCTAGTACCTACCAATGAAGGGAGATTCCCATATCACATGGTAGAAATGGGTCTCTTTACACTGGCATCAATTACTGGTCGGCCAGTTTATTAGTCCTGCATAATCGCAGGGGTGGGAGGTAGGCCATTTGCAGGCAATTCAGTTGGATGAGTTGTACCTGGAGGGGATCACTAACACTCTAGGCGACATGCATGCATCTCTCCAGTCAGATTCATGGAGGGGGGGGGGGTCCCAGCCACTACTCCCATTGTGCTTCTAGGCCTGTGAGGGGCTTGGGGGAGTTTATGACCAGGGATCTGTAGCTGCAGGAGATGACTACCTCACCCATGGGGCCCATTAGGAGTTATACCTCTGGTAGACTGCATTTAGGGATGGTATCAAGAAGTAAGTGCTTGGAGTGGAGCGTATGTCGTGACTGAAAATAATTAAAGAATTTGGATTTGTGTAAAGAGTATTCCTCCTGGTGTTCTTGGAAGGAGTTTAAATGGGGACCCTGCCAAACAATGCCCACTCTGGTGATTCCGATGAGGTCCCACTTCTCGAAATCCCATGAGCTTTGCTGCATGGTGTAACCAGTTACCTGTCCAGAGGGAAGTTTCAACAGTAATTTATTGGTCCCAACCTGTCCATTTTAGTGCAGAGCGCCAAGACCTAAGGTCCTGGTTATGTCAGGGAGGGATTGAGCGATGAGGCCATCATAAAGTACATTGAGTATGCGGTCTCATCCTATCTGGGCCAATTCAAGGGGGCAGGCCGGGTCATGCCAGCCCTCACTCAACCAGACATTAACTATTAGGAGTTTAGAGTCCCGTTAGTATGAGCAGACATTCACTATGCCCATTCCTTCATCGTATGGGGACTGGACACCTTTGCCAAACGCCATTTTAGATGGTCGATTCAGCCAGAGGAAGGAGCAGATTTTAGTAGCCCCCTTTTGGAACCAGGGTATCGGCAGTGGAATGTTCTGTACAGTGTCAAGTGTGAGCGGAAGCATGATCATTTTAAATAACACCCTCCTGCTGAGCACATTCAGAGGGAGTTTTAACAGGTGGTGAGAGTTGTTGACAGTTTAGTCAATACAAGGACTAGGATTAAGCCCCACGTAACTATTGATTAATTTATATAACGACTGTAGAATTGGCTAATCAATTATTACTTCCATGTTTTGAGTGGATGCAGTTTGCTCACTTCATTTGTTTTTTTGGGAGTTTTAAGTTGATGCTGCATACCAACACTATACATATACGGTATCTTGCCGGTATAAACTTATGGATCCCCACCTATGAGCTCTAACATCAAATCTCTCTACATTTGAGGTCTCAGTTAAACAAAATACATGTGCAATAGTACTAAAAAATACCAGTAGCTTAAGTGAGCAAAAGGTCGTCATTTTAGTATCCAGTGTAACCTAAAAATCAGCAGATGCAATAATAGTATTTTACTGAGCAATCCCGTCATAAAATGACTCCACACACCATACAACATTTTCATTGAATAGGTGCAGTTTTCATTCGGTAAAATCATTGTGTTCTGTATTTCATAAGAGATTAAAAAGAAAAATATACTAGCTTTACAAAAATGCAAAAGGAAAATTGTGATGCATTAGGCAAGACTAAGAGTCTAAAAATATGACCTATGTAAGAGACGGCAGACTAAGGAGGACATGTCCATACGGCCTGAGAAACAAATGAGGAGACAGAGCAGTCTCCTACCAGTACCCCTTTGATAATATGAAAATAGAGGACCCAAAATAGGCTGCTTAAAGCTTTGGGGAAAATACTTGGAAAAAACGAACCGTAATAGCACATTAAAAATGGCATAAGAAGGAACTTAGTAGGAGAATTTGTGAACGGAACAGTTTACAACAGCTACAGCTGGGAGGCATGCGAGAAAGAAAGCAAATTTGATGGTACTGTTGCTATCTTTAAGTAATGGACTACTTGATTTGACCTACTGTGGATGTACTGTTCATTCTCAAATTATGCTTGTGGGTATGAAAGTTGCTGGAATAAATGTAATCTAAAAATTCATAAAAAGTACACATTACAGAAATACTAGACTAAGATTTATTGGAATTTAAAGTTGGTTGGGATGGACGGGAACCAGGGGTTAAGTTTAAATAAGAGCACAATAAAGGAGTGCCAAGAGATGGGCCAGCAGAGGCAGCCACAAAATCACCAGCAAACTAGATGGTTCAGCCAGCCTGACTAATAACTTGTCATTTTAATGCCAAATTCTAATTACTGGATCAGCCAAGAGATTACATGGCTATTCTGAATGAAGAATTGAGACTGGGAGCTCATATGTTCAGCATGAGCTGAACAAAGCGAGCTCCAATTGCCAGAGAGGAAATAACAGATTTGATCATTTTTCCAGTCTTTTATAGCCATCAGTGTGGAAAAGATAAAGGCTATGGAATATGGGTGCTGCAATATGCTTTTCAGCTTAACATAGTGCGACATAAGAATGTATTAAAACAAGCCACCCAAATAAACCTGAAACATGTCATTCAAGAGAACTCATCCAAATGGCGTACCATTCTTTTTACCGCTGAACACAAAAGGAGCTAGACACACACGGCCAAGGAAAAGCACACATGCAAACGTTTATTAGCTAGAAGTCACCGATCTGCACTGATCACATTTCGCTCTGGTACTTGTTTTTTTTTTCTTAGACCTACGATGCCACGAATTATTGAATGTATAATTGAACTATGCTCCGCAACAACCGTGAAAACCCTTCGAACATGTACCACTTTCTAGATTTGTATTCAATCTGGGTACAAATATTATATTAAATAGTAATGGAAAGTCACTAGTCCAAAATGTGGCACAAAAGCTGGAAAAGCTACGTTGACTCAGCTTCCATTATGTTGGTAAGACTGATGGCTCAAAAGTTAAGAAAAATATTTTCCACAAAAGGTTTCCTTACTCATCTGATGTGAGCAGGCGTTAACAACTGTAAAATGTTAATAATACAAGACTGATTCCATAGGTTAGACGTGTAAAAATGCTTTCTGGAAAGCCCATTATGATTAAGTCATGGTAACAGTACAAATAAATGCAGTTAAACAAAAATAAAATAGATGGGCGAAGTATGAATGACAATAGTAAAGATTAATTTCACGGTTGTAGGGTCACTAACATTTTACAACCACGTACTTGAAAAATTCAGTAAAACTGTGTAAAGTCCTGTATTCATGGTCCATGGCGTTTACACAGACAGTCATAAAATAAAAAGGCAAAGTATGAATAAAAATGATAAACACATTTTATAGTTCCAGGACATTAAAGTCTTTCAGCCAACAATACTCCAGAACCCCCTGGGCTGCCTTCAAAATCTGTTAATCATACTTTTCAAAGTAAATATTTGTAGAATGTGAAGCCAGTGAGCAGAAAGAGGAGAAATAACAATAACAAAGGTCAGGCGGAAAGGCGGAAACGCTCACAATTGAATGAATCATTGCTCTGGTGATGAACAATGCTCATAAGCGATAAAGGCTAACTCCAAAGACCACAAAGCAGAAAACAAGCCACGATTTTTAATGAAACCACACCTAAATCAGACTTTTAGTATGAGATAATAAGGTAAAGTGCACGATTTGTTAAAATAACTTTACGAAGTTTTGTGACCCAGCCACAAAATAGAGAATATCACTGACAAAAAGCAAGACTTTCAGGTGCAGATATGTTCATTTACTCTGAAACTTCTAGATGATATTGTGTACGCATCATCTTCATTACAATACACAATTACAAAACACAACCAATACTTGAAACTTTGTGGTTAATTTTTCAGATGAAAACTGAAGTAGAACACCATTCTGGCATTACTGCAAATGAATGTACATTTAATGTTATACCAGTTTTAATAGTTTCATTCAATGCAATTGACATCCATAAAAAGTAAAAATGACAAAAAAAATGTTTAAAACACTGCAAGCCCGGTATGAATCTTTTGCAGACTGGCTAGACCGCATTCTACGCAACATTCAACATGAAAAGGCTGCACAATATGCCATGTTCTAAATTCTGCAATAGTTTGGCTTTCATAGATGAATGCCTGTCACTGTTAATATTCCATCTTTATAAGGCATTTCATAGCATCAAACTAGTAGGACCATAATGAATACATTCACCATACAAATGCCACCCAGGTGGATTCAGTTGATGAACTGGGCTGTGTAGACACTTGAACAGAAGACTAAGTATGTCCCTACAGAAACTGCTGTCACTACACAGACTAATTATCATTTCCTATCCAACATGGAGGAAGTCTGCATTTTACATCAAAGCATGGAGGTTAATATCCAACAAGCTCAGAGCCTACCAACAACAGGTCCAACATAGAATGTTTTGAGAGTTGAACCATGGAACTAACTTGTCGCTCCAAGAGGATCTCTTAAGCACCACGTCAGAGGACATCTTTAAACTCCATGGCACTGACAGAGTGTGCACCAAGCTTACTCAATTACACACCAACTAACTAGAGGATTGTGCACATTCTGTGGTTAGAGGTAGTTCCAAGCTTGTCAGAAATTAGGTTTTAGGAAGAGATCACAAACCGAGGAAAGCATTATCCTCCGTTTATAAATCTAAAGGCATTAGACAATGCACACGGGTAGCATAAAAACAAAACCGAACCAAATAACCAGAAACAAAGTATTTTGATACAACTGGCGAGAATCATATAAAGATTCTGTTGAGTAAAAGATCTATCTAAAAGATCTATACATAAAGCCAACTGTGGATACATCCGAGACATTTGATATGAAATGATGCACAGAAGAACTGTCAATTTCCAAGACTGTCTTAAGATCCATCAACTGTTAGGCAGCTTGCAGCCAACAGCAAAGAATAGAAAGTGACTTGCTTCTAATCCTAGTATTGCATGCTGGAAATCTTCATTGAAGTCAGGAGCGTACATGAGGGGATCCACAAGCACTAAAAATTCATATCCACAAAAAACAAGCACTGGCAAAGCCAATACATCTCACCTACGTGAGTTATTGGCTACTGAGTAGCATGGCTTAAATTTCAAAAAAAGAAAAAGTGCTATGACATGACCAGCTTTGGCCGTGTCAGTGCTTTTTTTTTTTTAATGCTGGCGAGAGAGAGGGGCTGGGAGTTACACTGACAACAGAGGATGAGAGGAAAAAACGCAAAGACATGACCAGCACTGGTTGCGTTCAAGCTTTTTTTTGTAACTGTGGGTTTGGAGAAAAAAACGATGATGGGTGGGGCCAACGTGGACAATGGAGGGTGTGGGGGAAAAATCGCTATTACCCAACCAATGGTGCCCACATCATTGTACTTTTTTTGTTTTGGCAACTGGAACAAGCAAAATGGACAAAAGTGGAAGAGACATCAACAAAACCCAGACAACGGAAAGAGGGTGAGTGAGTGGGGGGAAACAACATACGGGCAACAGCAGGAGGGAGGGCCGGAGTAGCATGGAGGGGGGAGAACTATATTTAGAAAACAGCTGAAAAACACACTTGTAGAGTGTTTAAACAAAGAAAGAAGTAGCACCTTAAAAAATTAACTGTGAAACAACACAAGAAATTATTTAATTCTCCAGGAAAAGGGCATACACATGAAGAGATAGAAAGCTTTTTTAAACTAATGACAAGCATGCAAATAAAAACCAACCAATGGCAAGCAATGGGCAGCTCTAACTTGACTGTTTGAAAAGAATGCATCTCGCAAGAGACAGTACATGAGCCGTGTTGGGCAAGATCTAAAAATGTATTTGTTATAGAGGTTAGATTTCGCATTATTTTCAGACATATGCATAAATAAATTCTAAAGCCCATGGAGACACATTCTTTCCACAGTCTTTGTTTTTGTCACGCAAGACTACATTGACCTTCGGTCTCCTCTGTGTAAGTGCAGAGGAGTTAAGCAAAAGGGAGAAAAGGCCTGATACACATGAAGTCAGGGGAGGTCCAACTGGCAGTAATCACACTGGAGGCCCCTACGGCTCTGTGGGGCTTGAAGGTGTGCCAGAGAGTCTGAATTGCACTACATGGACAAGTAGGTTACCTTTGTTAATGCCCTTTCTGGTGGATACTCTTAACTGCAGATATCTCACCTTTAGAATATTCCCCAGATGCCAGACCGGTTCTGGAAGTTCTCAGCATACTTTCAACTGCCGCTAGATAGCGCCATGCAACTCTCCATTGGCATAAATCCGCCCAGGAAGTGATGGAGCAGAGCCACATATAAGCACCTCTCCAACTGGATGTCAGTTTCTTTCTTGAATGTTCCGCACCCTCAGATGCAGAGAAAGAAAAATTGGAGGTACCAGTAGGCAGATCGCTAATTTTAGAACTTTTTATAGATGCTAAAAGGAATGGGGAGGTGGGAGGACAATGAAGAACCAGTAGGTAGATAGAGTATTTACTGGAAAGACTGTTACCGAAGGTAAGTGAAGTTGATGGATATTTCTAACCAATGATTCCTTACCTTTATAATAGATACAAAAGCAGTACCTCCCAATGAGGAGCGTCTGTGCAGTAAGCTCAGACCAAAAAGAACTAAGACCAAAAAGAACTAAGACCAAACGGGTAAAATGCCCTCCCAGTCTGACCTGGCTGTCAAGGTACTATCGCTTCAAAAATGTGTGTACCGATGCCCATGTTGCAGCCTGACACATGTTAGAAACAGGCACTGTGTGTGCCAACGAAGTGGTACCAGCCTTTTACCTGGTGGAATGAGCCATTCGTCCTTCTGCAGAAGATCTTAAAAAAGAGGGCTAATCATTTAAACAAACACATCTTCTTTACTACCCTTCCGTTCTTTGCCTGGGAGAACTCCACAAATATCGTCCACCCGATGATCTTTGGTGCGATTAATGTAAAAGCTTATGGCTCTTTTGGGGTCCAGTCAATGGAGTTTCTTCTCCTTTTCGAGGGAAGAGGCAGAGCAAATGATGTTGGGAGCGTGAGGGACTGCCCAAAGAGAAAATAGGTCACTACTTTTGGTAAAAAGGCTGACACGGTGTTCAACACCAATTTTTCTGGGGAAAAAAGTGGTGTAGGGCTGCTGCACTGAGAGAGCCTGGAGCAAACGCAACGAGTAATTGCAAGGTGAAAGGCAGTTTTGAGAGTCAGAAAATGCATTAAGCATCTGTGCATTGGTTTGAAGGGGGTGCATATGAACTTGAACTCACACTTCGCACTCACACCAGGAACCTCAGACTCATCATCAATAACAAACTGGACACGCCCACACGTCCACACAGATCAACGTAGTGACTGCATCCTGATTACAACACCTTAAAGATTATGAAGATCTTCAAATGGCTCCTAGGAAACATCACAAAAACAGTCATTCACGCCAGTCACCAGCAAGTTGGAATACGGGAACACTCTATGCCAAGATAACCAAGCAACTTACTAGAAGATTACAAACTATCCAGAACTCTGCAGTCAGACTCCTCCTCAAACTCCCACAAAGTACTTGCATCACACCACACTTCATGGAGCTCAACAGGCTCCAGATACACAAACGTGCCCATTTCAAAAACACAGACACACACACACACACACACACACACACTTTCAAGGCACTACACAACTTAGACCCCCCCTACTATAACAGCCACATTTTCTTCCACCAACCACCCAGACACATCTGCTCCACAGACCTCCCACTCGCACACACATCCAATGCATACACAGAACCAGATCAGTAAGGTGGGCATTCTTACATTGCTCCTAAAGCACGGCATGACACCCCAATCCACATCGAAGACTTCTCCTCTCCTTGAATTCCACAGGAAACTAAAAGCCTGGCTGTTCAATTAACCAACCTACTCTAGGCAGGGTTAAGCACATACATGCTTAGGGCATCCTTGAGGGTGAACTTGTGCTTTACAAATACACACAATGCATGAGGAATATCGCTACCAAACAAGTATCCCACTATGGCACCACACACTGTTTGTCGGGGTGAGAGGGGGGATGCGGGGGGGGGGGAGAACGAGTGAGAAATCATTACATACTCTGCCTCACAACAGGTAATTTAATCAAGAACGCTTGTCGGAAAACGCAAAACGGCTGAAAGGGTTGACAAATAACCTTTAACAGTGCCCACTGCAAGAAATTTCAGGGCCAACGACAGACCAAACAAAAAAACAGCCAACAATATAGCTTTTATCAGGTCTGTGTTGCAGACTCCACACCATACTCACTTTCCAAGCATTGAGGTGTAGATTACGCAGGTTCGGGTGCAGAACCCTGCCCTGCTGCTGCAACAAAGATCATCCCAAAGCAGTAGCCTAATTGGAGGACAGAAGCTTATGACCAGAAATTATGGGTACCACACTCTCCTGGCCTAATCTAGAGTCACAAGGATGACTTTCACCCAGTCGTTCCTGATCTTCTTCAGAACTAGGGCCCATGAGGCAGTGGCACAAATGCAAAGAGGAGTCCTGTGCTACCTTCTAGCTAGAATGGGTCTCCTAGAGAGCCTTCTTGGGAACTCAAAAGAACCTATGTTATTGACATACAAGTTACTTTCCTTTGGTAACACCTTATCTGGTAGAGACTTAATCTAGCCGCAGATTCCTGACCTTAGAATTTCCCAGGCATCAGGCTGGATCCAGAAGACTTTTGCTTCAGCGATACCCGTGCGCGCCGGAAGTGTCATCCGCATCACCTATATAAGTGACGCCTTGGCACGCTGCCGTCGTTACCTTTCAAGGCTTTCCACACTAGTAGCAGAGAGCCATGAAGTGCACTGACAGTGGTGTGTTTAGAACAACTAGGGCCCTGCAAGGGATCCGCTATGAGCCTAAAAAACTGCCATAAGGGAGGTGAAGATGGGTGCGTCGGTAAGGAACCTGCAGCTAGATTATGTCTTTACCAGATAAGGCATTAACAAAGTAACTTGTCCAACCAATAGAGACATCTAGCCACAGATTCCTTAGCTAGAATAGATACTCCAGCAATACCATCCCCGGAAGAGGTACTGTGGACTAATTTAGACCAGTAAGTCCTGCAGGACAGTGTGACCAAAAATGCAGTCCCTGCAGACTGAACCGTTCAGGCAGTAGTGCTTAGGGAACATGTGCAGTGATGCCCCCGTTGCGGCCTGCAAATGTCAAGGACTGGAACACCACAATGCAACGCTGTGATCGCAGCATTAGCTCTGGTGGAATGAGCTCTAAAGTCTTGCGAGATAGTCTTTTTCTGCACCGCAAGAGCTTTCTTTGATTCAACATACCCCATGAAGAGTTGGTCGTCCACCCGGAATTCTTTAGTGCGGTCAAGGTAGAACGACAACACTCTTTTTGGGTCCAGAAGGTGTAGTCGCTACTCGTCTTTGGAGGGGTGCGGAGAAGAACAGAAAGTGGGCAAGGTGACTGATTGCCCAACGACGAATGATATTACTCCTTTCGGTAAGAAAGAGGCCCTAGTGTGAAGCACCAACTTTTCAGGGAAAATGGTCAGGTAAGGAGGCATGGGTGACAGAGCCCGCTATTCGCTTACCCTCATGGCAGAAGTTATTACCACTGAAAAGGCTGTTTTGATGGAAAGCAGCCGGAGGGGGCAGTTGTGCAGGGATTTGAACGGAGTGCACATCAGGAAGGTGAGAACCAAGTTAAGGTCCCACTAAGGCATGATGAATGGGGCAGGTAGGAACATAGTCTCTTAAGAAATCTGTTTACAATAGGAGATTTAAATAAAGAGGGGCGGTCTGGCAGTCACAAGGAAGACAAGACTGAAAAGTACCCTTTAAGAGTGCCCAGAGAGGAGCCCCGCTGAGTAAGGGTCAGAATAAAGAGAAGGACTTGAGAGAGGGAAGCAGAAATAGAACTTTCTCTACAATATTTCATAAATTTCTGCTACCAGCAGGTGTACACGGTCTTGGTAGAGGGACGCCTGACTGGTGATGTTGTCCATGAAAACCTGAACCAGCTTTCCCTTAATGGAAGGAAGAAAAGCTTTCAATGATAAGCGAATTGCTCGGAGCCCCAGCAAGTTCATGTGGAGTCCGGATTCTGCCAGAGACCAGAGTCCTCTCATCTCCACCTCTCCCATATGGCCGCCCCATCCCAGGAGTGATGCATCGGTAATTAATGTGTAATCTGTTTGGGGAAGGGAGACGGATCAGCTTTTGACCCAATCGTGGTTGGTCAGCCACCACTGCAGATCCTGTGCAGTTCCCGCCGAGATTTGGACCATGTCAGAGAGATTTCCAGGATGCTGCGCCCACTGGTACGTCAGGCCCCACTGCAGAACCTGCATATGGCATCCAGAATGTGCCACAAGCAGGAGGCCATGAGGTCAAGCAGTCTCAGAGTCGGTCTCACTGAAATCCAGAAAAAAGGCTGAAACATCGGTTGCATAGCCTGACTATCCTGGACTCGCCGCTCGGAAGGATAGGCCCAAAACTGCACTGTGTCCAGAACAGCTCTGATGAAATGGAGCGTCTGAGAGGGAGTCAGGGGTGACGTTGGCAAATTGATAGTGAACCCCAGCGAAAGCATGAGATTCACTGTGGTCTAGTGGTAGGAGAGGACAGTCTGGGGCGAGCGCGCCTTCAACAGCCAGCGGTCGAGATCGGAGAATACTGGCACCTCTGATCTGAGACCACCGCCATCACCTTAGCGAACACCAGAGGAGGCGCTGGTAAGGCCAAAAGGGAAGCACTGTAAACTGAAAGTGCTCGTGGCCTACCGTTAATCGCAGGTAGCGCCATTGGGCAGGCAGGACGGTATTGTGAAAATAGGCGTCCTGCAAGTCCAATGCTACCATCCAGTCTCCTGGGACCAGGGCAGACAAGACCTGGGCTAGAGTGAGCATTTAGAAATTTTCCGTTATGAGGAAGAAGTTGAGGGCTCGCAGATCTAGAATAGGACAAAGGCCCTTGTCCTTTTTCTGGACCAGAAAGTAGAGGGAATATCAACCACAGCTGACTTCTGGCATTCGACCCTCTGTATGGCTTCCTTGGCCAAGAGAGTCTTGACCTCCTCCTGAAGCAAGTTCAGGTGGTCATCTGTCGTACGACGGAGGCATGGAGGTAGGGGTAGTCCAACAGATTTGCCCATGCTGTAGCAACAGCCTGCAGAGGCACTACTGCAGGGCCATTAACAGCCAACATGCATTCATGACTAGAATGAAGTACGCCGAACCCAGGAATCTCGGGACCTTCAGGACTGGAACTCGGTCACATGATGAAAGGACAAGACCATTTTTTATATGTCAGTAATCCTTCGAGGCAAAGTAAAGGAAGGGAGAAGAGTGGTGTCCGGTACTGACGCTATGTATTGGAGTTTTTGGGAAGGCCTCAGGTGAGTGGGGCTTGTTGATTGAAAATCACATGTCAAAATGAAACCAGACTGTTGACTGCAGATGAGTGACTACTTCTAGTGACTCATCATCATCATTTCATAACTTTATTTCGATTTCACAAAGAAATCATAAAAGTATACATCAATATAAAACACCAACTACAATAAAACCACAATAAAACCATGGTACATATTTACATAATTCTGATTTGCATAAACATTCAATAACGGTTTCTAATCCCAAGAGCTGATCTAATAAAACTCAGTACAGCATTACAGATGTTTGCAGTTGACAAAGAAAAAAGATATTCATATCCTTCTTTATAATAGCACGATCCAAAGGATAATAGTAATGGTCTGATAAAGGTATTTCTTGGGACCTTATACAAAGTGCAAAAAAGAATAAGATGCAGGGTGTTTTGCGAAACCTTATTATTACAGGGGCAACAAGGTAGCTTCTCACTCCACCCCCCCTGCTTTGGAAAGGCAAAAAGGAAGTGTAGAGTACTATGGCGAAACCTTGTCAAGTAGAAACGCCATTGCGTATTCATAATATATGATAAATAAAAGGGTCGCACTAGTTTGCCCCCAACACGTAATACATATTCACGGTTCCTTAAGGAGCCCAAACTAGAATTATAGGCGTTCTTGATGGTTAACTTAGCATCCTTATTAATCATGCCAGGATTTGTAAACATGCTTCCTAACCCAATTTTATAAAGGGTATCTCTGACATATCGGAGCCATGGAATTTCCCTATAGTACTCAAGTTTAAGGCAATCTTGTAGGATATCTTTTGTCAACTTCAGTTCCTCAGACTGCCAAACTTTAGACCATAATACTAATGGCGCTACATTTATAATGTCACTTGCAAACTCAATACCAACCTCCCCATGACAAAAAATATTTGATGTGCTTGATGGAACAGATAGGAGACGTTTTATAAATTTATTCTCCATAATCTGCAGCTTTTCACAATTTTGTGACCCCCAGACACCAGCACCATAGGTCATAGCAGAGACACATTTAGCTTTATACAAAGTTATTATTTCAGCTATACGTCGTTGTCCTAAATTACTGACAAAGCGAAAAAGAGCTTCAATTGATTGTGTAACCTTTTGAACCCGGGCTACTATCAGAGGTTCCCAGTTCAATTTTTTATTAAAAAGGTTTCCCAAGTAATTGAAGTTATCAACTTTCTCTATATTTGAATCCCTCACCATGTACTTGCGGATTTTGACACTTTTCGGACCGCAAGTCATGGCAAAAGATTTAGTAAAATTGACCCCAAGATCTAAATTTCCCATAAACATATCAAAAGCATTCAGGCAAATCTGCATGCTATTGGGAGTAAGGGTCATTAGGACAGTGTCATCTGCATATGACAACATTGGAATTCTTTTGCCATTAATCTGAGGGAAATCAGCACCAGTTTCTAACAAAAAAATTTCTAGTCCGTTCGTGTAAACCAGAAATAAAAAGGGGGCTAAAATACATCCCTGGCGGACACCTTCAGTAGATAATATAGGTCTAGTTTTCTCTCCCCCAGGGCCATATCTAATTCTCACTGTTGTGGCAGCGTGAAGCCTGCGGAGAAGAGTAACCAAAGGCTCCTCAAACCCCATAGACTCCATCATCCGCCACAATTTACCCCTACATACCGTGTCGAAAGCACTGGACAAGTCCATGAAAGCCAAATGGATAGAGCTATTCTTGGCACCCATGTACTTGCCCATAATCAATGCTAAATTTAAACACTGCTCAGTGGTTCCTTTCCCTCTTCTAAAACCATATTGGGATTCTACAATAACCCCCGCTGACTCTGCCCATGTTTCAAGGCGAGCCAATATCACCCTACCCATTAACTTACATGACACGTCTATTAATGATATTGGCCTATAGCAGCGTGGGTCAGACTTATCACCCTTCTTAAAAATAGGTACCACAACTGCCTCTTTCCAAGAGGTCGGAATGGACCCCAGTATTATTGCCTTAAAAACATTCAAAAGTAATGGGGACCAAACCTCCAAATTATGTTTAAAAAAGTCCAAGGGTACTGCATCAGGGCCTGGGGCCTTTAAAGCAGCCCCCTTGGTCAAAGCTAACTTTACCTCTGAAAGCGTTAATGAATCACTAAGTGATTTCGCTGATTCTATATTAAAATTATAATCACCCTCACCCGTGGTAGCAGTCAACGATATCTCATTTGGGTTAAAGATTTTACTATAGTGAGCTACCCAGGAGTCTTCAGGTATGTACACTCGAATGGTATTATCTTCCCCTGATTTAAAAAAAGGCCTATTTATTATCTCCCAAAAGAGCCTATTATCCCTTAGATCAACCGCTTTTTCCAAGTCTTCCCATGCTTTGGTCCGTAGATCATTTTTTCTTTTACTCAGTGCCTCCCTAAATCTTTTCCTAGCTGATCTAACCAATTCTCTATCACGTGGGTCTCGGCGTAATGCCTTTTAAATGAGTTTGGGCAGAAGAACATTCCGCATCAAACCATTTAGGCCCACGATCTAGTTTCATCCCCCCTGTCTTTACAAGGTGTGAAGCAACATTTCCCAATAACAATTCAAAATTCTCAATTAAGTGGTCTGGATTCGATATAGGTGTCAGACAAATTTCTATCTTATCCTGATTTTCCTTAAAGACATCCGCTTCCAGTTGCCTCACATGTACTTTGTCCCACCTTAAAGTAACACCCTGGTTTTTGCTATATACTATAGGTTGTTCCACAAACTGGTTCTTCTCGAGAGCCAGGTTAAAACTCAAAGTTAGGAGGTTATGGTCACTAGCTGGGTTTGCCTCAATTCTAAAATCTTTCAAAAAATGAGTAACCCTTAGATACCATGGCAAAATCAATTACACTCATTCTGCCCCCTGTACCTTGAAAAGTGGGTATATTCGATGCACCAGAAAAGCTAGACGTATCCAAGATACATAAATCATTATTCATGACAATACCATTTAGAGCCTCCCCTTGTTTTGAATGAGTAAAATGAGCCCTAGGTTGGTCAGTTAAATCCATCAGACCGCACACCCTAGATCCGCTGAACTTACATAACTCACAGTTAAAATCACCTAACCATATAATTAGAAGAGGGAAGACCCTGTTTGTCACTTTAACAATCTGTTCCTGTAGATTGTCAATAACTACGGTTACATGGGGATCAAATATATTGTAGTACCAATTTACAAGAAGAAGGGTTACCGGAAATAGATCCTTGATCATAAGTAATTGGTACCAAGGTGATTCCACCACTCGGGTCACATGTCTTAAGTTATGCTTTACAGAGATAGCGGTCATAAGCCCACCCTTCGGTCTCCCTGATTGCGATGGTATTGCACAAACATTAAACATTTGAAACCCATCCAAACTCTGATCCACAGTACTCCATGTCTCCTGGAAGCAGGCAATATCAAAAGATTCAATATAGTTTAGCCAGACAGGATCCTCTAATCTTCGCCCAAGGCCGGCTATATTCCAAGAAATTAGTCGGAAACATCTAGCCTCCACCCGATTACCTTCATTTCCCTGTAGTGATTTCTCTATAGGATGAGCTAGGTCACACCCATCTACCCTATTTTCTCTACCATTTGTTACCACATCAACATCGAGAGTATTTATATCTCTAAATGTACACGGGTTGTCTCCACACCACTGATCTAAGTCAGGATTAAAATTTTGTTTATACATGGATCCCGTATTCCCTTGAATAACATGATCTCCATCTCTGCCATAGACTACAGAATCATTATATTGTTCACAGCAGTTTTGGAGTATATCACTAACCCAAGGGTCCTCTACATCATTTATGTTATTATTAGTTATTTTCTTCACTTCATCCCACAGGGTAGAATCATAGTGGGACACTGGCGCAGGCATAACACCCTCATCCAAAGAAGAAAGTGTAATCATTTTGTCCCGAGCTGGGATTTTTTGTTGGGAGGTTAGTTTCAGTCAGTCATTTAAATCCATAGGAGTTAACGGATCAAACATATTTGATAAAGGAATATTCCAAAAATCCTTAGGATTTGTAGGGAAGTGGTTATTTGAACTAGAATACATATTAGGGTGATTTTGCGGAGGGAAAAAATTAGCATTTCTGTTAAAATGGGTGGGTATAAGCTGGTTCATAAATTGTTTCTGATGATAGGGAAAATCTAAACCATGTCTCATCCGATGTTTATTCGAGGAGAACATCATGTTTTCCGGGTAAAAGTATGTCAAATTTCGGGTTGACACTCCTCCATTACTATTACCCGGGAAACAGTCACTAATATAAGTGACCACCCTATGATCTCGAAAGTTGACAATAATCAGATCGCCCTCTATATCTTTAGGGCGTATGCCCACCCAAAAACACCTTCTAACTGAGACAATGTCTCCATTCAAGTGTAAAGGTAATGGTCTATTCAAACGTAACCAGTGAATGACTGTTTTTTAAGCTAATATTTGATTCCACATTTCCCTCTGGGACAACAGGAACGCCTGTTAAAATAACAACAAAATTAGATGAGTCCGGTGGCAAATCTACTGTGTTTTTATAATTAGATTTACCTCTATTAGAGGAATTTATTTGGATAGAGGGTAATCTATTGGTGTGCAGTGGCTTCGAAACCACTGGACGAGACTTTTCTTTACTTGTGGCTTTCATAACTGTTGAAGCTGATGTGCCTGCTAGTGTGATAGAGTTCTTATTCGCAGGCACATTATTCGGTTTCACGGTAGAAGTGTGTTGCCTACATTGAGTACTTTCAGATTGTTTATTTATAATTTTATTTTCAGTTGGAATAGCTGGAATAATTGGATTTGAGTTCTCTGATAGAGTAAACTCCGGTAAAAGGCGATCCAATTTTTTATCCAGACTTTTAAGCCTTTCAACTAGAGGGAGAATAAGAGCCTTTAAAAGACTTTCAACAGCCTCAAGAAGCCCATCATTAAAAGTAGATTTGTAGTCCTTAACAAGTTTCTCTGTTATCACTTCTTTCCCCACTATTAACTCTTTCCTGACTACATCTGATGGAATTTCTTTGGGGACAGCTACCCGTGGCGGCTTCCACGGGTTGGCCGACCCACTTTTATTGTTCCCTCCCTTCCTCCTTCTCTTCCTAACTGGAGAGCGTACCACTCCTCTGCTCTCTTGTCTTATTTGAATTTCACGCGGTCTACTTGGTTTAGTAGTAGATTGAGGATCAAGCAGCGTGACTATCTCAGTTTGGATCTTCAGGGGTGGAGGTAATATCTATAAGGTTATTTGATGCAGCCGTGGGCAAGTTACTTTTACCCTCCACAGCTGCATCCAAGTCTTCCAACAATGGTGGGTTTTCTTGGAAAATTAAAGGAATGTTATCAGTGTTAAACAGTTCCGCATCAGCCTCAACATATGTGCTATCAAGTACCGAAGTGCTTACAACAACCTTCTCGTGATTAGGAGGGGCCTGTCTCTTAAGGAACTCAATTGAAAGGCGACGCTCGGCCCTCCTTTCAGCTAGAGCTAACTCTCTATCAATATCTTTAGTAGCTCTAGTAAAAAATGTATCAAGGGGGCCGAGGATGGATACACTCGCACAATTAGGTAGAGAATTGGGAATCAGGCTAGACATTCTTAAATAATAATACAGTAATAAATAATGTCTAAAAAGAAAAAGGGTTGCTAAACAGGAGGTGGGCAAGTTAAGTCAGCCTATAAATAATTAAGAAAAAGACATAAAATACACTAGTTCATGAATTACTATCAAAGGAACTCAGGGGTAGCAAGGAGTACAAGCCTAATAATAAATAAACTAAAACAGAGCTTATCAGAGGGGGGGCCCAGCCCAGCCTCTTCCGGCCCCGGACGGCCACAGATGGTCCCGCCCTCGTCCCGGGCTGCTCCCGGGACGCTCCCGCGCGCTCCCGCGCCGCGGGATTGACACTTAACTTAAATACAGGACTGAAGAGTGGAGGCAGGACTCTGCTAGCAGGGAGAGCGGCCAGGTGACGGGAGGCGGGGGGAACCGGGACTTCTGGGAAACGAAGTCCGTACCCCAAGCGCTCACAGCCCAGCTAGCAGTCAGTTCGCCCACAAGCACAGTCCAGGTGTCCCTTGGAGAGGAGCAGCGCAGCGGGACCCGCGGAGCGGGTACCGGAAGTCGTGAAGGAAAAGGAACAGCTACAAGGAGCCAGCAGCAGCAACTAATACAACTGTGAGGTGTCCCAGAGAAAGCAGCTTTCAAACACCTTTTCAAATGTTGGGGCGGGACTCGGCTAGGAGGGAGAGCGGCCAGGTGACGGGAGGCGGGGGGAACCGGGACTTCTGGGAAACGAAGTCCGTACCCCAAGCGCTCACAGCCCAGCTAGCAGTCAGTTCGCCCACAAGCACAGTCCAGGTGTCCCTTGGAGAGGAGCAGCGCAGCGGGACCCGCGGAGCGGGTACCGCAAGTCGTGAAGGAAAAGGAACAGCTACAAGGAGCCAGCAGCAGCAACCAATACAACCATGAGGTGTCCCAGAGAAAGCAGCTTCCAAACACCTTTTCAAATGTAGGGGGGGGACTCGGCTAGCAGGGAGAGCGGCCAGGTGACGGGAGGCGGGGGGAACCGGGACTTCTGGGAAACGAAGTCCGGACCCCAAGAGCTCGCAGCCCAGCTAGCAGTCAGTTCGCCCACAAGCACAGTCCAGGTGTCCCTTGGAGAGGAGCAGCGCAGCGGGACCCACGGAGCGGGTACCGCAAGTCGTGAAGGAAAAGGAACAGCTACAAGGAGCCAGCAGCAGCAACCAATACAACTGTGAGGTGTCCCAGAGAAAGCAGCTTTCAAACACCTTTTCAAATGTTGGGGCGGGACTCGGCTAGGAGGGAGAGCGGCCAGGTGACGGGAGGCGGGGGGAACCGGGACTTCTGGGAAACGAAGTCCGGACCCCAAGCGCTCGCAGCCCAGGTAGCAGTCAGTTCGCCCACAAGCACAGTCCAGGTGTCCCTTGGAGAGGAGCAGCGCAGCGGGACCCGCGGGGCGGGTACCGCAAGTCGTGAAGGAAAAGGAACAGCTACAAGGAGCCAGCAGCAGCAACCAATACAACCGTGAGGTGTCCCAGAGAAAGCAGCTTCCAAACACCTTTTCAAATGTAGGGGGGGGACTCGGCTAGCAGGGAGAGCGGCCAGGTGACGGGAGGCGGGGGGAACCGGGACTTCTGGGAAACGAAGTCCGGACCCCAAGCGCTCGCAGCCCAGCTAGCAGTCAGTTCGCCCACAAGCACAGTCCAGGTGTCCCTTGGAGAGGAGCAGCGCAGCGGGAACCGCGGAGCGGGTACCGCAAGTCGTGAAGGAAAAGGAACAGCTACAAGGAGCCAGCAGCAGCAACCAATACAACCGTGAGGTGTCCCAGAGAAAGCAGCTTCCAAACACCTTTTCAAATGTAGGGGCGGGACTCGGCTAGCAGGGAGAGCGGCCAGGTGACGGGAGGCGGGGGGAACCGGGACTTCTGGGAAACGAAGTCCGGACCCCAAGCGCTCGCAGCCCAGCTAGCAGTCAGTTCGCCCACAAGCACAGTCCAGGTGTCCCTTGGAGAGGAGCAGCGCAGCGGGACCCGCGGAGTGGGTCCCGCAAGTCGTGAAGGAAAAGGAACAGCTACAAGGAGCCAGCAGCAGCAACCAATACAACTGTGAGGTGTCCCAGAGAAAGCAGCTTTCAAACACCTTTTCAAATGTTGGGGCGGGACTTGGCTAGGAGGGAGAGCGGCCAGGTGACGGGAGGCGGGGGGAACCGGGACTTCTGGGAAACGAAGTCCGGACCCCAAGCGCTCGCAGCCCAGCTAGCAGTCAGTTCGCCCACAAGCACAGTCCAGGTGTCCCTTGGAGAGGAGCAGCGCAGCGGGACCCGCGGAGCGGGTACCGCAAGTGGTGAAGGAAAAGGAACAGCTACAAGGAGCCAGCAGCAGCAACCAATACAACCGTGAGGTGTCCCAGAGAAAGCAGCTTCCAAACACCTTTTCAAATGTAGGGGCGGGACTCGGCTAGCAGGGAGAGCGGCCAGGTGACGGGAGGCGGGGGAACCGGGACTTCTGGGAAACGAAGTCCGGACCCCAAGCGCTCGCAGCCCAGCTAGCAGTCAGTTCGCCCACAAGCACAGTCCAGGTGTCCCTTGGAGAGGAGCAGCGCAGCGGGACCCGCGGAGCGGGTACCGCAAGTCGTGAAGGAAAAGGAACAGCTACAAGGAGCCAGCAGCAGCAACCAATACAACTGTGAGGTGTCCCAGAGAAAGCAGCTTTCAAACACCTTTTCAAATGTTGGGGCGGGACTCGGCTAGCAGGGAGAGCGGCCAGGTGACGGGAGGCGGAGGGAACCGGGACTTCTGGGAAACGAAGTCCGGACCCCAAGCGCTCGCAGCCCAGCTAGCAGTCAGTTCGCCCACAAGCACAGTCCAGGTGTCCCTTGGAGAGGAGCAGCGCAGCGGGACCCGCGGAGCGGGTACCGCAAGTCGTGAAGGAAAAGGAACAGCTACAAGGAGCCAGCAGCAGCAACCAATACAACTGTAAGGTGTCCCAGAGAAAGCAGCTTTCAAACACCTTTTCAAATGTTGGGGCGGGACTCGGCTAGCAGGGAGAGCGGCCAGGTGACGGGAGGCGGAGGGAACCGGGACTTCTGGGAAACGAAGTCCAGACCCCAAGCGCTCGCAGCCCAGCTAGCAGTCAGTTCGCCCACAAGCACAGTCCAGGTGTCCCTTGGAGAGGAGCAGCGCAGCGGGACCCGCGGAGCGGGTACCGCAAGTCGTGAAGGAAAAGGAACAGCTACAAGGAGCCAGCAGCAGCAACCAATACAACCGTGAGGTGTCCCAGAGAAAGCAGCTTCCAAACACCTTTTCAAATGTAGGGGCGGGACTCGGCTAGCAGGGAGAGCGGCCAGGTGACGGGAGGCGGGGGAACCGGGACTTCTGGGAAACGAAGTCCGGACCCCAAGCGCTCGCAGCCCAGCTAGCAGTCAGTTCGCCCACAAGCACAGTCCAGGTGTCCCTTGGAGAGGAGCAGCGCAGCGGGAACCGCGGAGCGGGTACCGCAAGTCGTGAAGGAAAAGGAACAGCTACAAGGAGCCAGCAGCAGCAACCAATACAACCGTGAGGTGTCCCAGAGAAAGCAGCTTCCAAACACCTTTTCAAATGTAGGGGCGGGACTCGGCTAGCAGGGAGAGCGGCCAGGTGACGGGAGGCGGGGGGAACCGGGACTTCTGGGAAACGAAGTCCGGACCCCAAGCGCTCGCAGCCCAGCTAGCAGTCAGTTCGCCCACAAGCACAGTCCAGGTGTCCCTTGGAGAGGAGCAGCGCAGCGGGACCCGCGGAGTGGGTCCCGCAAGTCGTGAAGGAAAAGGAACAGCTACAAGGAGCCAGCAGCAGCAACCAATACAACTGTGAGGTGTCCCAGAGAAAGCAGCTTTCAAACACCTTTTCAAATGTTGGGGCGGGACTTGGCTAGGAGGGAGAGCGGCCAGGTGACGGGAGGCGGGGGGAACCGGGACTTCTGGGAAACGAAGTCCGGACCCCAAGCGCTCGCAGCCCAGCTAGCAGTCAGTTCGCCCACAAGCACAGTCCAGGTGTCCCTTGGAGAGGAGCAGCGCAGCGGGACCCGCGGAGCGGGTACCGCAAGTGGTGAAGGAAAAGGAACAGCTACAAGGAGCCAGCAGCAGCAACCAATACAACCGTGAGGTGTCCCAGAGAAAGCAGCTTCCAAACACCTTTTCAAATGTAGGGGCGGGACTCGGCTAGCAGGGAGAGCGGCCAGGTGACGGGAGGCGGGGGAACCGGGACTTCTGGGAAACGAAGTCCGGACCCCAAGCGCTCGCAGCCCAGCTAGCAGTCAGTTCGCCCACAAGCACAGTCCAGGTGTCCCTTGGAGAGGAGCAGCGCAGCGGGACCCGCGGAGCGGGTACCGCAAGTCGTGAAGGAAAAGGAACAGCTACAAGGAGCCAGCAGCAGCAACCAATACAACTGTGAGGTGTCCCAGAGAAAGCAGCTTTCAAACACCTTTTCAAATGTTGGGGCGGGACTCGGCTAGCAGGGAGAGCGGCCAGGTGACGGGAGGCGGAGGGAACCGGGACTTCTGGGAAACGAAGTCCGGACCCCAAGCGCTCGCAGCCCAGCTAGCAGTCAGTTCGCCCACAAGCACAGTCCAGGTGTCCCTTGGAGAGGAGCAGCGCAGCGGGACCCGCGGAGCGGGTACCGCAAGTCGTGAAGGAAAAGGAACAGCTACAAGGAGCCAGCAGCAGCAACCAATACAACTGTAAGGTGTCCCAGAGAAAGCAGCTTTCAAACACCTTTTCAAATGTTGGGGCGGGACTCGGCTAGCAGGGAGAGCGGCCAGGTGACGGGAGGCGGAGGGAACCGGGACTTCTGGGAAACGAAGTCCAGACCCCAAGCGCTCGCAGCCCAGCTAGCAGTCAGTTCGCCCACAAGCACAGTCCAGGTGTCCCTTGGAGAGGAGCAGCGCAGCGGGACCCGCGGAGCGGGTACCGCAAGTCGTGAAGGAAAAGGAACAGCTACAAGGAGCCAGCAGCAGCAACCAATACAACCGTGAGGTGTCCCAGAGAAAGCAGCTTCCAAACACCTTTTCAAATGTAGGGGCGGGACTCGGCTAGCAGGGAGAGCGGCCAGGTGACGGGAGGCGGGGGAACCGGGACTTCTGGGAAACGAAGTCCGGACCCCAAGCGCTCGCAGCCCAGCTAGCAGTCAGTTCGCCCACAAGCACAGTCCAGGTGTCCCTTGGAGAGGAGCAGCGCAGCGGGACCCGCGGAGCGGGTACCGCAAGTCGTGAAGGAAAAGGAACAGCTACAAGGAGCCAGCAGCAGCAACCAATACAACTGTGAGGTGTCCCAGAGAAAGCAGCTTTCAAACACCTTTTCAAATGTTGGGGCGGGACTCGGCTAGGAGGGAGAGCGGCCAGGTGACGGGAGGCGGGGGGAACCGGGACTTCTGGGAAACGAAGTCCGGACCCCAAGCGCTCGCAGCCCAGCTAGCAGTCAGTTCGTCCACAAGCACAGTCCAGGTGTCCCTTGGAGAGGAGCAGCGCAGCGGGACCCGCGGAGCGGGTACCGCAAGTCATGAAGGAAAAGGAACAGCTACAAGGAGCCAGCAGCAGCAACCAATTCAACTGTGAGGTGTCCCAGAGAAAGCAGCTTTCAAACACCTTTTCAAATGTTGGGGCGGGACTCGGCTAGGAGGGAGAGCGGCCAGGTGACGGGAGGCGGGGGGAACCGGGACTTCTGGAAACGAAGTCCGGACCCCATGCGCTCGCAGCCCAGCTAGCAGTCAGTTCGCCCACAAGCACAGTCCAGGTGTCCCTTGGAGAGGAGCAGCGCAGCGGGACCCGCGGAGCGGGTACCGCAAGTGGTGAAGGAAAAGGAACAGCTACAAGGAGCCAGCAGCAGCAACCAATACAACCGTGAGGTGTCCCAGAGAAAGCAGCTTCCAAACACCTTTTCAAATGTAGGGGCGGGACTCGGCTAGCAGGGAGAGCGGCCAGGTGACGGGAGGCGGGGGAACCGGGACTTCTGGGAAACGAAGTCCGGACCCCAAGCGCTCGCAGCCCAGCTAGCAGTCAGTTCGCCCACAAGCACAGTCCAGGTGTCCCTTGGAGAGGAGCAGCGCAGCGGGACCCGCGGAGCGGGTACCGCAAGTCGTGAAGGAAAAGGAACAGCTACAAGGAGCCAGCAGCAGCAACCAATACAACTGTGAGGTGTCCCAGAGAAAGCAGCTTTCAAACACCTTTTCAAATGTTGGGGCGGGACTCGGCTAGCAGGGAGAGCGGCCAGGTGACGGGAGGCGGAGGGAACCGGGACTTCTGGGAAACGAAGTCCGGACCCCAAGCGCTCGCAGCCCAGCTAGCAGTCAGTTCGCCCACAAGCACAGTCCAGGTGTCCCTTGGAGAGGAGCAGCGCAGCGGGACCCGCGGAGCGGGTACCGCAAGTCGTGAAGGAAAAGGAACAGCTACAAGGAGCCAGCAGCAGCAACCAATACAACTGTAAGGTGTCCCAGAGAAAGCAGCTTTCAAACACCTTTTCAAATGTTGGGGCGGGACTCGGCTAGCAGGGAGAGCGGCCAGGTGACGGGAGGCGGAGGGAACCGGGACTTCTGGGAAACGAAGTCCAGACCCCAAGCGCTCGCAGCCCAGCTAGCAGTCAGTTCGCCCACAAGCACAGTCCAGGTGTCCCTTGGAGAGGAGCAGCGCAGCGGGACCCGCGGAGCGGGTACCGCAAGTCGTGAAGGAAAAGGAACAGCTACAAGGAGCCAGCAGCAGCAACCAATACAACCGTGAGGTGTCCCAGAGAAAGCAGCTTCCAAACACCTTTTCAAATGTAGGGGCGGGACTCGGCTAGCAGGGAGAGCGGCCAGGTGACGGGAGGCGGGGGAACCGGGACTTCTGGGAAACGAAGTCCGGACCCCAAGCGCTCGCAGCCCAGCTAGCAGTCAGTTCGCCCACAAGCACAGTCCAGGTGTCCCTTGGAGAGGAGCAGCGCAGCGGGACCCGCGGAGCGGGTACCGCAAGTCGTGAAGGAAAAGGAACAGCTACAAGGAGCCAGCAGCAGCAACCAATACAACTGTGAGGTGTCCCAGAGAAAGCAGCTTTCAAACACCTTTTCAAATGTTGGGGCGGGACTCGGCTAGGAGGGAGAGCGGCCAGGTGACGGGAGGCGGGGGGAACCGGGACTTCTGGGAAACGAAGTCCGGACCCCAAGCGCTCGCAGCCCAGCTAGCAGTCAGTTCGTCCACAAGCACAGTCCAGGTGTCCCTTGGAGAGGAGCAGCGCAGCGGGACCCGCGGAGCGGGTACCGCAAGTCATGAAGGAAAAGGAACAGCTACAAGGAGCCAGCAGCAGCAACCAATTCAACTGTGAGGTGTCCCAGAGAAAGCAGCTTTCAAACACCTTTTCAAATGTTGGGGCGGGACTCGGCTAGGAGGGAGAGCGGCCAGGTGACGGGAGGCGGGGGGAACCGGGACTTCTGGAAACGAAGTCCGGACCCCATGCGCTCGCAGCCCAGCTAGCAGTCAGTTCGCCCACAAGCACAGTCCAGGTGTCCCTTGGAGAGGAGCAGCGCAGCGGGACCCGCGGAGCGGGTACCGCAAGTCGTGAAGGAAAAGGAACAGCTACAAGGAGCCAGCAGCAGCAACCAATACAACTGTGAGGTGTCCCAGAGAAAGCAGCTTTCAAACACCTTTTCAAATGTTGGGGAGGGACTCGGCTAGCAGGGAGAGCGGCCAGGTGACGGGAGGCAGAGGGAACCGGTACTTCTGGGAAACGAAGTCCGGACTGCAAGCGCTCGCAGCCCAGCTAGCAGTCAGTTCGCCCACAAGCACAGTCCAGGTGTCCCTTGGAGAGGAGCAGCGCAGCGGGACCCGCGGAGCGGGTACCGCAAGTCGTGAAGGAAAAGGAACAGCTACAAGGAGCCAGCAGCAGCAACCAATACAACTGTGAGGTGTCCCAGAGAAAGCAGCTTCCAAACACCTTTTCAAATGTAGGGGCGGGACTCGGCTAGCAGGGAGAGCGGCCAGGTGACGGGAGGCGGGGGGAACCGGGACTTCAGGGAAACGAAGTCCGGACCCCAAGCGCTCGCAGCCCAGCTAGCAGTCAGTTCGCCCACAAGCACAGTCCAGGTGTCCCTTGGAGAGGAGCAGCGCAGCGGGACCCGCAGAGCGGGTACCGCAAGTCGTGAAGGAAAAGGAACAGCTACAAGGAGCCAGCAGCAGCAACCAATACAACTGTGAGGTGTCCCAGAGAAAGCAGCTTTCAAACACCTTTTCAAATGTTGGGGCGGGACTCGGCTAGCAGGGAGAGCGGCCAGGTGACGGGAGGCGGAGGGAACCGGGACTTCTGGGAAACGAAGTCCGGACCCCAAGCGCTCGCAGCCCAGCTAGCAGTCAGTTCGCCCACAAGCACAGTCCAGGTGTCCCTTGGAGAGGAGCAGCGCAGCGGGACCCGCGGAGCGGGTACCCCAAGTGGTGAAGGAAAAGGAACAGCTACAAGGAGCCAGCAGCAGCAACCAATACAACCGTGAGGTGTCCCAGAGAAAGCAGCTTCCAAACACCTTTTCAAATGTAGGGGCGGGACTCGGCTAGCAGGGAGAGCGGCCAGGTGACGGGAGGCGGGGGAACCGGGACTTCTGGGAAACGAAGTCCGGACCCCAAGCGCTCGCAGCCCAGCTAGCAGTCAGTTCGCCCACAAGCACAGTCCAGGTGTCCCTTGGAGAGGAGCAGCGCAGCGGGACCCGCGGAGCGCGTACCGCAAGTCGTGAAGGAAAAGGAACAGCTACAAGGAGCCAGCAGCAGCAACCAATACAACTGTGAGGTGTCCCAGAGAAAGCAGCTTCCAAACACCTTTTCAAATGTAGGGGCGGGACTCGGCTAGCAGGGAGAGCGGCCAGGTGACGGGAGGCGGGGGGGAACCGGGACTTCAGGGAAACCAAGTCCGGACCCCAAGCGCTCGCAGCCCAGCTAGCAGTCAGTTCGCCCACAAGCACAGTCCAGGTGTCCCTTGGAGAGGAGCAGCGCAGCGGGACCCGCGGAGCGGGTACCGCAAGTCGTGAAGGAAAAGGAACAGCTACAAGGAGCCAGCAGCAGCAACCAATACAACTGTGAGGTGTCCCAGAGAAAGCAGCTTTCAAACACCTTTTCAAATGTTGGGGCGGGACTCGGCTAGCAGGGAGAGCGGCCAGGTGACGGGAGGCGGAGGGAACCGGGACTTCTGGGAAACGAAGTCCGGACCCCAAGCGCTCGCAGCCCAGCTAGCAGTCAGTTCGCCCACAAGCACAGTCCAGGTGTCCCTTGGAGAGGAGCAGCGCAGCGGGACCCGCGGAGCGGGTACCGCAAGTCGTGAAGGAAAAGGAACAGCTACAAGGAGCCAGCAGCAGCAACCAATACAACCGTGAGGTGTCCCAGAGAAAGCAGCTTCCAAACACCTTTTCAAATGTAGGGGCGGGACTCGGCTAGCAGGGAGAGCGGCCAGGTGACGGGAGGCGGGGGAACCGGGACTTCTGGGAAACGAAGTCCGGACCCCAAGCGCTCGCAGCCCAGCTAGCAGTCAGTTCGCCCACAAGCACAGTCCAGGTGTCCCTTGGAGAGGAGCAGCGCAGCGGGACCCGCGGAGCGGGTACCGCAAGTCGTGAAGGAAAAGGAACAGCTACAAGGAGCCAGCAGCAGCAACCAATACAACTGTGAGGTGTCCCAGAGAAAGCAGCTTTCAAACACCTTTTCAAATGTTGGGGCGGGACTCGGCTAGGAGGGAGAGCGGCCAGGTGACGGGAGGCGGGGGGAACCGGGACTTCTGGGAAACGAAGTCCGGACCCCAAGCGCTCGCAGCCCAGCTAGCAGTCAGTTCGTCCACAAGCACAGTCCAGGTGTCCCTTGGAGAGGAGCAGCGCAGCGGGACCCGCGGAGCGGGTACCGCAAGTCATGAAGGAAAAGGAACAGCTACAAGGAGCCAGCAGCAGCAACCAATACAACTGTGAGGTGTCCCAGAGAAAGCAGCTTTCAAACACCTTTTCAAATGTTGGGGCGGGACTCGGCTAGGAGGGAGAGCGGCCAGGTGACGGGAGGCGGGGGGAACCGGGACTTCTGGAAACGAAGTCCGGACCCCATGCGCTCGCAGCCCAGCTAGCAGTCAGTTCGCCCACAAGCACAGTCCAGGTGTCCCTTGGAGAGGAGCAGCGCAGCGGGACCCGCGGAGCGGGTACCGCAAGTCGTGAAGGAAAAGGAACAGCTACAAGGAGCCAGCAGCAGCAACCAATACAACTGTGAGGTGTCCCAGAGAAAGCAGCTTTCAAACACCTTTTCAAATGTTGGGGAGGGACTCGGCTAGCAGGGAGAGCGGCCAGGTGACGGGAGGCAGAGGGAACCGGTACTTCTGGGAAACGAAGTCCGGACTGCAAGCGCTCGCAGCCCAGCTAGCAGTCAGTTCGCCCACAAGCACAGTCCAGGTGTCCCTTGGAGAGGAGCAGCGCAGCGGGACCCGCGGAGCAGGTACCGCAAGTCGTGAAGGAAAAGGAACAGCTACAAGGAGCCAGCAGCAGCAACCAATACAACCGTGAGGTGTCCCAGAGAAAGCAGCTTCCAAACACCTTTTCAAATGTAGGGGCGGGACTCGGCTAGCAGGGAGAGCGGCCAGGTGACGGGAGGCGGGGGGAACCGGGACTTCTGGGAAACGAAGTCCGGACCCCAAGCGCTCGCAGCCCAGCTAGCAGTCAGTTCGCCCACAAGCACAGTCCAGGTAGGTGTCCCTTGGAGAGGAGCAGGGCAGCGGGACCCGCGGAGCGGGTACCGCAAGTCGTGAAGGAAAAGGAACAGCTACAAGGAGCCAGCAGCAGCAACCAATACAACTGTGAGGTGTCCCAGAGAAAGCAGCTTTCAAACACCTTTTCAAATGTTGGGGCGGGACTCGGCTAGGAGGGAGAGCGGCCAGGTGACGGGAGGCGGGGGAACCGGGACTTCTGGGAAACGAAGTCCGGACCCCAAGCGCTCGCAGCCCAGCTAGCAGTCAGTTCGCCCACAAGCACAGTCCAGGTGTCCCTTGGAGAGGAGCAGCGCAGCGGGACCCGAGAAGCGGGTACCGAAAGTCGTGAAGGAAAAGGAACAGCTACAAGGAGCCAGCAGCAGCAACCAATACAACCGTGAGGTGTCCCAGAGAAAGCAGCTTCCAAACACCTTTTCAAATGTAGGGGCGGGACTCGGCTAGCAGGGAGAGCGGCCAGGTGACGGGAGGCGGGGGAACCCTGACTTCTGGGAAACGAAGTCCGGACCCCAAGCGCTCGCAGCCCAGCTAGCAGTCAGTTCGCCCACAAGCACAGTCCAGGTGTCCCTTGGAGAGGAGCAGCGCAGCAGGACCCGCGGAGCGGGTACCGCAAGTCGTGAAGGAAAAGGAACAGCTACAAGGAGCCAGCAGCAGCAACCAATACAACCGTGAGGTGTCCCAGAGAAAGCAGCTTCCAAACACCTTTTCAAATGTAGGGGCGGGACTCGGCTAGCAGGGAGAGCGGCCAGGTGACGGGAGGCGGGGGGAACCGGGACTTCTGGGAAACGAAGTCCGGACCCCAAGCGCTCGCAGCCCAGCTAGCAGTCAGTTCGCCCACAAGCACAGTCCAGGTGTCCCTTGGAGAGGAGCAGCGCAGCGGGACCCGAGAAGCGGGTACCGCAAGTCGTGAAGGAAAAGGAACAGCTACAAGGAGCCAGCAGCAGCAACCAATACAACCGTGAGGTGTCCCAGAGAAAGCAGCTTCCAAACACCTTTTCAAATGTAGGGGCGGGACTCGGCTAGCAGGGAGAGCGGCCAGGTGACGGGAGGCGGGGGGAACCGGGACTTCTGGGAAACGCTGTCCGGACCCCAAGCGCTCGCAGCCCTACTAGCAGTCAGTTCGCCCACAAGCACAGTCCAGGTGTCCCTTGGAGAGGAGCAGCGCAGCGGAACCCGTGGAACGGGTACCGCAAGTCGTGAAGGAAAAGGAACAGCTACAAGGAGCCAGCAGCAGCAACCAATACAACCGTGAGGTGTCCCAGAGAAAGCAGCTTCCAAACACCTTTTCAAATGTAGGGGCGGGACTCTGCTAGCAGGGAGAGCGGCCAGGTGACGGGAGGCGGGGGGAACCGGGACTTCTGGGAAACGAAGTCCGGACCCCAAGCGCTCGCAGCCCAGCTAGCAGTCAGTTCGCCCACAAGCACAGTCTAGGTGTCCCTTGGAGAGGAGCAGCGCAGCGGGACCCGAGAAGCGGGTACCGCAAGTCGTGAAGGAAAAGGAACAGCTACAAGGAGCCAGCAGCAGCAACCAATACAACCGTGAGGTGTCCCAGAGAAAGCAGCTTCCAAACACCTTTTCAAATGTAGGGGCGGGACTCGGCTAGCAGGGAGAGCGGCCAGGTGACGGGAGGCGGGGGGAACCGGGACTTCTGGGAAACGCTGTCCGGACCCCAAGCGCTCGCAGCCCTACTAGCAGTCAGTTCGCCCACAAGCACAGTCCAGGTGTCCCTTGGAGAGGAGCAGCGCAGCGGGACCCGTGGAACGGGTACCGCAAGTCGTGAAGGAAAAGGAACAGCTACAAGGAGCCAGCAGCAGCAACCAATACAACCGTGAGGTGTCCCAGAGAAAGCAGCTTCCAAACACCTTTTCAAATGTAGGGGCGGGACTCGGCTAGCAGGGAGAGCGGCCAGGTGACGGGAGGCGGGGGGAACCGGGACTTCTGGGAAACGAAGTCCGGACCCCAAGCGCTCGCAGCCCAGCTAGCAGTCAGTTCGCCCACAAGCACAGTCCAGGTGTCCCTTGGAGAGGAGCAGCGCAGCGGGACCCGCGGAGCGGGTACCGCAAGTCGTGAAGGAAAAGGAACAGCTACAAGGAGCCAGCAGCAGCAACCAATACAACTGTGAGGTGTCCCAGAGAAAGCAGCTTTCAAACACCTTTTCAAATGTTGGGGCGGGACTCGGCTAGCAGGGAGAGCGGCCAGGTGACGGGAGGCGGGGGAACCGGGACTTCTGGGAAACGAAGTCCGGACCCCAAGCGCTCGCAGCCCAGCTAGCAGTCAGTTCGCCCACAAGCACAGTCCAGGTGTCCCTTGGAGAGGAGCAGCGCAGCGGGACCCGCAGAGCGGGTACCGCAAGTCGTGAAGGAAAAGGAACAGCTACAAGGAGCCAGCAGCAGCAACCAATACAACTGTGAGGTGTCCCAGAGAATGCAGCTTTCAAACACCTTTTCAAATGTTGGGGCGGGACTCGGCTAGGAGGGAGAGCGGCCAGGTGACGGGAGGCGGGGGGAACCGGGACTTCTGGGAAACGAAGTCCGGACCCCAAGCGCTCGCAGCCCAGCTAGCAGTCAGTTCGCCCACAAGCACAGTCCAGGTGTCCCTTGGAGAGGAGCAGCTCAGCGGGACCTGCGGAGCGGGTACCGCAAGTCGTGAAGGAAAAGGAACAGCTACAAGGAGCCAGCAGCAGCAACCAATACAACTGTGAGGTGTCCCAGAGAAAGCAGCTTTCAAACACCTTTTCAAATGTTGGGGCGGGACTCGGCTAGCAGGGAGAGCGGCCAGGTGACTGGAGGCGGAGGGAACCGGGACTTCTGGGAAACGAAGTCCGGACCCCAAGCGCTCGCAGCCCAGCTAGCAGTCAGTTCGCCCACAAGCACAGTCCAGGTGTCCCTTGGAGAGGAGCAGCGCAGCGGGACCCGTGGAGCGGGTACCGCAAGTCGTGAAGGAAAAGGAACAGCTACAAGGAGCCAGCAGCAGCAACCAATACAACCGTGAGGTGTCCCAGAGAAAGCAGCTTCCAAACACCTTTTCAAATGTAGGGGCGGGACTCGGCTAGCAGGGAGAGCGGCCAGGTGACGGGAGGCGGGGGGGACCGGGACTTCTGGGAAACGAAGTCCGGACCCCAAGCGCTCGCAGCCCAGCTAGCAGTCAGTTCGCCCACAAGCACAGTCCAGGTGTCCCTTGGAGAGGAGCAGCGCAGCGGGACCCGCGGAGCGGGTACCGCAAGTCGTGAAGGAAAAGGAACAGCTACAAGGAGCCAGCAGCAGCAACCAATACAACCGTGAGGTGTCCCCTAGTGACTCAGCTCTGATCAGTCAGTAGTCCAGGTGTACGAATACTGGGATTCCCAATCTTCTGAGGTGGGCCACCACCACTGCCATCACCATAGTGAAGACCTGAGGCGCCAATGTCAAACCAAATGGGAGCATAAAAAACTGGTGGTGTGCGGAACTCACTACAAAGTGCAACTACGTCTGATGTGACTGTAGGACGTGGATATGGAAGTACACACCTTTAACTTTTCGTTTCTGAGTAAGAAATTCAATTCCCAGAGGACCAAAAATAGATATAGACTGCAGTCCTTCTTAGGCAAAGTAAGTAATAAGAATGGCCTCTGACTCAGCACTGTGCTAGCTAATGCCCATTCACAAAGGTTTCTTAGTGTGGTTGGAGAGGAGGGAAATGTTTTGGCACGCCCCGGGCACTTTTGTATTACAGAAAGGGTAGAAGACGCTAGTGCTGCCCTTTCTGCAATACAAATAGCGCCGGTACACATACAACACAAGCACTATCACCAGAGGGTATTTCCTTATTTGCATGGGGCGATTGCAGCCCTCGGGGGTGTGCGGGGGGATCCTATGGATCCCCAGATATCCCCTTGCAGGCGGGTGCAGTCACTCACTTGCACCCTCCAGCAGGAGGAGCTCTAATCCCCCTTCAAAGTGCAGATGGGTTGCCACCTGCACAATGAAACACAGAGGGGCTGCTTCAAAGCCACTCCATTTTTCACTTGAATGCACGGACATCAGGGCAGCACAAGTTCGCAGCGCACTTTCCCTGTTTTACGCTCGGTGCACCTGTTTTAAGGTGTGCTGTGGTGCAAACAGGGAAAGTGCACCCTATCCATAATACAGCCCCTCGAGTGTTAATTTAAAAATGTCTTAAACTGAGTTTGAAGTTAACTCTTTGATGGCATTCCAAGCTTGTTGCTGTCGGGCAGGAAGTGATCCCAAACCCTGATATGGTGGAAGATGCATCATCAACACTCTGGCCAATTTCCCATCTCAACCACCACGGGCTGATTTTGCTATGCCTGTCCCATGAATTTCCCATTCCAATAATAAACAGTGTCAGCAATGACACCTCTTCACTGGTGCAGAAACTGTCTACTAGCCATCTGCTACCTGTCCCTTATCTTCATTTGGCAATGGAAACTTCGACATGCCTAGTTCACTTGAATACCCTTCTGATCTTACGCCTCCTCAAAAGACATGCACCACCTTCCCAAATCCTCAATATGCAAGACTTCTCTTCCTGATTTTTAAGAGCAAATCTGCTCGTCTTGCTGCAGTTTCCTTCAACTGGCTCTTTAATGCTTTTCTGCATTTTTAGTGTGCATTGGGGCTCCGACCTCACAATCTTGGAAAATAACATCTCATAATCCTCGTAACCAATCTGTCCCGACAAACAATAACACTCCTTTTCTACACGCAGCTTTATAAACATAGTTTTACGTTAATTTTAAATGGGCAAGGTACACAATCCTATGAATTCACTGTTCCGAAAACTGGCAACAATTTAAATCAACACTACATTTTTTACAAGGTATTTTGAGTGAATGTGGGCCAAATTAAAAAACAATCTCGGTGGATTAAACGAAATGCATCCTAAATGCATTTTACTTATATCCAATCTCAATCTTAGCTCATCCAATAAAATAAATAGACCTTCTCGTTTTTCCTAAAGCTAAAAATACTTTCAGGCCAAAAGTACCATGCCTCTACACCTGAAACTAAAACCGTATTCTGTCAAACAAAGAATTACAGCACTGTATGCTGAGATATGGCACGTGTTTAATTTACAAATTAATGTGCAGCAATCGAGTAATCTTCCTATTGACTTAAAACAACCCAATCCCACTGGGCACACAAGCTCCATGAAACAACAACAAATATAAAAGCAATTTTCATCCCAAATATGACACCACAACGTAGTTCTAAAAATAATACAGAGTATCTGATGATAACATTCGCCTCAACCGAGTTTTATTTCCTGTACAGAAAAATGCTTCCTGCAGGAAAATTATGTGATTTCTGAAATACAGCGTCTGAAAATATGGAGTTAATGAATAAATGCAAACCATACAGTATTTTCATGATCATTACCAGCTTACCAAATCCTTAGCTGCTGAGGCTTTTCTGCCCCATTGTTTTTTTTATGCCTGGGGCACTTTGCGATCAAGCCTTAATACCTCTCCTCCCATTCTCCCTCCCAAAAAGTGCCCAGACCCAGTAGTGGCTGGCAAGCAATGAGGGTGAGGGGCAGGTGGGTGCGGGGGTGGCAGACAAAATAAAAATAAAATAAAAACGTACCACTTCCGTTGGCCGCGTCTCTCCTCCGCCAGTCCCAGAACCAGGAAGCACCTTGGCTCCCCATACCGAATCACAATGCTGCAATTCAGCACTGTGATTGGCTTTCCTAAGCCAATTGCAACGCTGCAATGCAGCGTGATTGGTCTGAGCACCGTGGATCAGTGCTCAGATGAGGACTGGTGGCCTGGGCATGTTGCCCACCAGTAAGTGTAATGCAGCCTGGCGGAGAACATGCAAAGTGCGCATGACTTTTTGACCAGGCCAAGACGGCCGGATAAGCAGTCATGTGCACTAGGAGTGTGCAAACCACTCCTACCCCTGTGCCTCCAGCCCAGCCCCGACCCTAACCTAGCCCTTAACCAGCAAAAAATAAAATGATAACTACTTTATTATTGTTTTATTTGCTTGCCCAAACAGCAGTGGGGTGACACTCCTCTGCCCTAGCGGAGGAGCCACCCCTGCCCAGACTAAGTCTGTTTCTTTTTTTCCCTCCACGTTTCAGGGATTCTAAAGATACACAGGGATTGAGGATACCCTAGGAGGGAACTGATAAGACAGACAAAATAAAGCCTTTTTTAAAAAAAAATTATGGGAAAAAGTGATTTTGAACAAAGCATATGTCCCCCCCCCCTAAAAACATCAACAAATGTTTTGCTGTGCTAAGGGAACATTAAGCCGAAAAGAAATACAATTTTTTATTTACCGCAGTGCACATTTATTACATTTTTCCTAACTGTTAGTCCAATTTTTAGGTCTCGCCTAGGCAGAGTGCATGCGCTGATCTAGGAGGGCCTTTAGCCATCGGTCTTCACTTTTCAAGCCCTGCACTCGTGCTTGTGGCAGCATCCACCTTGCTGGAGCGAGCAGCAGCACACAACAAGCACGAGTGTAGTGCTTGAAAAGTGAAGACTGCGGGTGCACGCACCACAAGGCACACACCTTCCTTCAGCCCCTCCGTGTACGCCGCCCCTGCTTAGGTACCGGCTCGGATCTTTCTAGACCATGCCCTGCAGGTCCCCCCAGCCCTTCTCTGCTTTCACTGCCACAGTATCCACCTCTGGCTGGCACACACGTACTGGACCCCTCACGGTAGATCTAAGGGCTCGTATGAATACAGCCCTGCTGGGAAAGAAGAGGCTTCTCATTGTCATCTGAGCCGGCAAGGCAAGCATATTTGAACCCATTTGGCTGCTAAAAGAAATAAAACCCAAACTTTGTTGTTGTTTTAAACCTGTACGAATTTCCCAGCTCTACTGGTGTAGTTCGTTCGACTCGTGGACTGAATGGAGACCACTTTAGGAAGCACTTAGATTTCTGAGTATTTAGAGCACACCCACTTCATGGTAAATAGGTGATCACGAAATGTGAGTTTCTTTAAAACTCCATGCGCAACAGGTACTCGCTAACATTTTCCCAGCAGGTTAGTAATGTGTATTTTTTTAAAGTATCTCTTTTAAATATTATGGGCAAAAGAGAGACTGCGCGTGTGCACGCACCACCAGGAGCACACCTTCCTTCAGCACCTCCGTGTACGCCGCCCATGCTTAGGTACCAGCTCGGATCTTCGTAGACCGTGCCCTGCAGGTCCACCCAGCCCTTCTCTGCTTCCACTGCCACAGTATCCACCTCTGGCTGGCACACACGTACTGGCCACCTCACAGTAGATCTAAGGGCTCGTGTGAGCACAGCCCTGCTAGGAAAGAAGAGGCTTCTCATTGTAATCTGAGCCGGCGAGGCAAGCATACTTTAACCGATTTAGCTGTTAAGAAATTAAACTCAATTTTTTTGTTGTTGTTTTAAACCTGTAACAATTTCCCCGCATTTCTGGTGTAGTTCGTTCGACTCGTGGACTGAATGGAGACACTTTAAGAAGCACTTAGATTTCAGAGTATGGTAAATATGTGTTCAGGAAATGTGAGTTTCTTTAAAACTCCATGCGCAACAGGTACTCGTGAAAACGTTCCCAGCAGGTGCGCAATGTGTGGTTTTTAAAGTATCTCTTAGATATTATGGGCAAAAGAGACTATCGCAGAAACAGTTGCCACATTTTGATACCGTGCATGCATTTTTCAGTATACATCAACAGTAATCGTATAACACGTAACACATGAGTGGCATGTGCCTTTTTAAATGTGGAATAGGTCATTCTTAGTGTACCTGGAGGGCCCATCTTCTCGCACACATACAGTGCCAATGTGTTCATACAATGCTTTTTCTACTTTAGCTCAGCAAGAGATGGCCCGCAGTGTAGAGGGGTCCCTTTAAAATGGACTTTTGGGATTACAGAAGCAGGGGATGACAAAGGACGCAACTCAAGAAGCACATTTACTCCTACTTGTGAGAGGCAGATTTAAAAGCAACTGATCCCGTGTGTAGTAATAAATGTGCTTAGAAATATATGTGTAGTAATATATGTTTCTGGAAACATATATGTGTTGTAACATGTGTGCAGTGTATATGTGTACTATACATGTGTAGAATATGCAAGGGCCCACAGACTGTTTAGTCCTTATTCAATGCTTCACTTTCAGCAGAAATACAGCGTCCGTTGCTTACGTCTGTTTTTAACAATGTCTTCCCTCAGGTCATGTCCACAGGGCCTCAGTGGCCCATCACAAGTGAAGCTCAATAGACAAGCATTGGCATAGCCAATAGGTCTCGCCTTTGGGACCGTCTACGTGTTTAGCCATGCAACAGTTGATTTTGTTGCACCAAGGATATTGTGCTGCATAACTAAATACTTATAAGGTCCCAAAGGCGAGACCTATTGGCTATGCCAATGCTTGTCCTATTTTATATGGTTTAACACACTTGCAGTTTGTGGTGGAAACAGGTGTGAAACCCACTGGTGAACCTGGGCAGCAATACTTTTCTGGAAATTAGGGAAAATGTTTATCAGATGAATGAATGAATGAATGAATATAAGTTTTGTAAAGCGCAAACTTAGCCCAGGGGCATCAAGGCGCTGCGGACAGAGATCAGAGTAAGTGATGTCAATAGATTCCGAGCTAAAAGGTTAGGGCAGGTGAAAGATTGGGACAGGTCTTCAAGGACTTTCGAAATATGGAATGGGTTTCCAGAGTGGACATTGGGGAAGGAAGGGAATTCCACAAATTAGCCCCTATCAACGAGAAAGCCCTCCCTCTCCCCCTCCCCCTCCTCCCCAGCTGGCTTTCCTAACCCTGGGTACTGGTAGCCCGTTCTTGCTTGCAGATCTCAGGTCCTTCCCAGGAAAGTATCTTTGAAACATTTTATTGATGCCTTCTGACCCCCTATTGTGAACGGCCTTATGGACCAGACATAAGGCCTTGAACACAATTCTCCTCCCCAAAGGGGGCCAGTGCTGGCTTCTGATGGGAGCTGAAACTGAGTGGAACTTAGGGAGACTCATCACCAGCCTAGTGGCAGCCTTCTGTACCTATTGAAGTCGATGTAGGAGTCTCTTGTTTATCCCTAAATAAAGGGCATTGCAGTAGTCTAACCTAGACACCACAAGGGCCACCACTGCCTGTTTCCGTGATGGAAGGGAGAGAAAATTGAAGATCTTCCTGAGAGTTCGTATCATCCCAAAACAGGTAGAGACAGTTCTATTTATTTGGGAGCCCAGGTAAAGAGAGGAGTCCACAATGATGCCTAAGTTCTTGGCACTGAGACAAGGGCAAGATCCGAGAGAGTCAGGCCACCAAGCCTCCGACCAGATATACTTCTTGTCTCCAAAGATTAGAACCTCGTTTTATCCCCATTGAGTCTTAGGTAGTTCTCAACCATCCAGGCAGCCACCGCCCGCATGCAGTTTAAAATTTACTGCTGAGGCGGAGACACTCTCAGGGATGGAAATCAAAATCGGAGTGTCATCAGCGTAGGAGAGCACTTCTAGGCCAAAAGACCTTACCACGGTGGCGAGCGGGGCTACATAGACATAACAGAGGGTAGGACTCAATGAGGATCCCTCGGGGACTCCGCAAAACAATTGTTTAGGGGCAGAAAGAAATTAGCCCATCTTAACTATTTGTGAGCGGTCCAAGAGGAACGATGAAAGCAGATTGAGTGCAGAATCCTCTATCCCAATTTCCCAGAGCCTGCCAACCATTCTTCAAGCAGAAATCGTATTGAGCGCTGCCGTCAGGTCCAGGAGGATCAGCAGGGTGGTATGACCAGCATCAATCTGTTGTTAAAGACAACGGTTAATGCGGTCTACGTACTGTGTTCGCTCCTGAAACCATGCTGCGAGCCATCGAGCAGTTGAAATTCCTCCAAATAGGAACTGAGATGGCGATCAAGATGTTTTTCAAGGATCTTAGCCGGACCGCGCAGCAGGGAAATAGGATGATAGTTTTTTAATTCTGCCGGGTCAAGAGAGGCCTTCTATAACTAAGGTTTTACCACCGCCGTTTTCCATGCGGTGGGAAATTGACCTGAGGAGATGACGGTATTAAGGATAGCGGTCAGAGGAGGTGCAATGGCCTCGCTTCCTAGTTTTAAAATCTTAAGAGGAGAGAGCCAGATCTAATCCTGCTCAACAGCTCGGTATCTTCTTGAAGAAAAAGAGGAAAGGAGCGCAAACAGCAGTCTTTCAGGGGTACTACCATAGGGTCAGATAGGGGATTAGTTTTAGCTCCAGCAGAGTTTGACTTCTCCAAAGAGGAGTAACTGTCCTTAATTTTGGCATAGAAGAAACCTGCCATATTATTACAAAGCGGTACTGTTGATCTGTTGACTGGGTGTGAGTGTTTGATTGGTTCAGATGCTCCGTCCATCACTACCACCCCCTTTTGTACCATAATATTACAAAGGTCCTGGGAGACATCGGTATTGACACTAGTTGAGGGGGCTAAAAGGGAATTAGGCATAGTGAAAAGTTCCCTAGAGGATTTGATGGGTTCCGTCATCATTGACTAGTAGGAGCCTTTTTCCTCATTAATAGCATGCTTATATTCCTGTCAGGGGGTCCCGTGCTCAGCCCCGGCGGGGCTAACTGATTGTCCGTCTCCTCAACAGGCGGATTACTACGGGCCCTTTAAGGACAGCCTGTGTGCTCGAGAGGACGGCTTCGCATCTGGACCACCTGACTTTGCGGGCCTATCAGGAACGTCCTCTCACCATATGAGAGGAGACCAGGAAGAAGCTGGTTGTCCGTCGTGGGAGGAAGAACTAAAACGCCAGGAGGACCACGCGACCAGGAGAACGGGGAGTACCGGGAAGGCGGAATCCTTGGACGTGGACGACACCAGGAGCAGAGAAGGTGCCGGACCGATACCCGAGGAGGAGTGGACGGAGGTAGCTGTAAAGCCAGGAGGCCAACGACACCGTGTATCGCCCAGCCACGCGAAGGAGGACGCGTGGCTCTCCCAGGTGCGTGCTCGTTTGGGTTCTTTGTTAAACTTCAAGAAAGGGGGGTCGGGATAGGAAACCGAGGAATCACCGGGACACTTTGTTTAGCCAAGTCAAACACAGAGCACTGAATGCGGTGGTGGTTGTTCCTTTCTCCCTCACCCCCTCCCTGTTTCCGAGCATTTTAGTAAGTCAGAGCACGACTCTAAAAGCCGCATATTCTTCTTTTCCTTTTCATGTGCTGGAGACTCCCGGACCTTGACCCGAGACGTGTCCCAGGAAGTACCCCAGGAAGTGTTCCGAGGACAACGACCTTGCGACTGCTCTTGTATATCACATCACGGACTTTGTGTTGGTGTTTTACAAACTATAACCCCAATAAATTAGAAATAATCGCCCTCTAGCCTTGGCTCCTTCCATTCTTGTAACCGAAAGGTGACAATTCCCTAAGCCTGCGTTTAGGCAGATCAATTTCTGCTATAGTTGGGTCCATCAGCCACTTTCTTTCCTGATGTTGGCATGAAGTCTGATGAAGTGTGGAAACACCGAGTGGTAGGATTTTTGTTGTTCCCTGGAAATTCAAGAACTTTTCTTCAGTGAAATGTGGAATTATTATTTTTTTTTTTTACATTTCAACCAAACTGAGTCTACAGGTAAGAAAACATATCTGAATACATGCAAGCTACAGTACTCTGGATGTGTCTGGGTCTCGGTTTCAGAAATGCCCAGGGTTGGACGGATTGCCTGGTTGCCAGCGCACCTAGAGCCTAAATGGTGAAGCCATTCACCATGGCAAGTGAGACGAAATTCGAGTTTACCCCCTCTCTGCTGGCCCGTATGTAACAACTATGTCTAAATCTATATTTCATGTTGTTCAACCATGGGGATGCTCTATGCCCCAGGAAGGCAGAAAGACTGTTAGGACTTTAGTGGTGGGGGGCTAAGCACAATGCCTTGACTCTTGTTCATTGCCCCAGGTGTCTAGTGGACTTTCTTCCCCCCTCCCCCCAACCACTACCACTCTGGGGACGCTGATGGGGATAAACACTGCTGGGCCCATTCTGGGGTGTGAGCAGGGCCCAATTCCTGGGTGAGCTGTGTCCCCCCCCCCCCCCATCCTTTCATGTTTTTTAAACCATTATTCCCTGTTGCGCCCCCCCCCCCCCTGGGGAGGAAGAAAGACTGCTGTGCCTGGGGTGGTGGGAGACAGCTGCTTTGTCCCAACAGCAAGGAACCCGTAGGGGGACAGAGCGCTGGAAGGAGACCTTGCCCCCTTTCCAGAGCTGCTTCTCCTGCATAGATCGATATTGGAAGGCAGTGTTAAGCCCACCAGCACCAATCAAAAATTAGGGCAGACCGTTGGCACGGTTTGCTTTCTCTTAGTTTGGTGTGACATCATTGCACTGAGTTATACAAAACAAACAAAAGAAAACTTGAAATGCGAGGGAAGCTTTTTCCCTCATGTCCAGACTTTCCTTTTGAAAAAGAAAATGCTGCTGGTCCAACCACAAGAAGCATTTACTTTAGAATGCCCTGGACGACCCGCTGGTCATCCACCGTGTTGTAAAGGTTAATAAACATAAAACGCGCAAATGCGAAACAAAAAGAATTGCTGGGTGAATGGGAGTACAAGATTAAAGGGGACCTGATTTGCAAAGTCATTTGTACACCTACATTAAATGTTAGTTCACAAAATGGCTTGATTTAAAAGGTAAAATGTTTGGTACTCACAAAACATGAATTTACACTTGCATTGAACTCGGCCAAATGCAAATTAAAACAAATATGGTTTCATTTTTAACGTGAGAAAATCTACTCAGATGTGCGAGGGAGTGGATGTTCGTGTGCCAGGATGCCCTGTAGAGAAGGTTTACAGCAAAAAGTTGCGTGTTTGAGCGTATTCACAAACGTTTGCAAGTAACATTCCTTTTTTGGATATTGTCAGAGATGTACTCCTGTCAAGGGCAGAAGTGGGAATGCAGAGGAGCCATCAACATTCTATTTTACCTGACTGGTGGCTGTATGAGAGACCCTAGGAATCCTTAAGCTCATTTTTAAGGATCCTCACCCACAGGTATCACCATCATCATCAGATCCTCACTCACTACACCTAATGTGAGTGGGTGGGCTCAACGCAGTTTGTAAACGGAACACTTAATCTAAAGGCATCTATAATTATTATTACCTGGTGGTGCCTCTAATCTACTCTTTATTATGAGTACCTTTGGCAAGATTAAAGACAGGTTTAAAAGGTGGCATTACTATGGTAAAATATGACTAAAATGCCATTGATCTACATGTTCCAGTCCTGCTCATTGCGCCACTGGGACCTCTATTTTTCTATAATTCCTTATTCACAATGCTAACTAACCAAACTAAAATGCTGTATAGTGGTGCGAACTTTTCACACTTTAGAAACATGCATGCATGTACAAACCATAAATGGGAAATTTCCCTATGTTTGTCTGCAAAGGAGAGAAAGAAAAAGGACACATTTTATCATTTTTTACATTGTCGTGTACCATATTTCATAATTATAAATGCTCATTTTTGATCTCCCGTCACTCCACCACTCGTTATTGTAAAGACACTCGAGGGAGACTCGTTGTCATGTGAAAACACACTCCACACACAGTGCATTGTGAGGTGTGAAAACAATTGCATGCAAGGCGAATATGTATGAAGACCTACATTACTCAATTAAATGTCAAAGCTCCATAAGATCTTGGGAAGAGTGCGAGCTCAGTAGTCACACACTAAGAAAATCGATTATGGTTTTTGTTCAATAAAGCTTTTTGTTGTCACACAGGTTCAGTAATGCCAGTAAAGAAAAACTTGCCTCCGTGAGTTATGCCTCCAAGACTTCATTATTCAAGGGTCCATGCCGTGCAGAACACCTATCCTGTATCCTCCGAGCCTCGCATGCTACAGGCTCGTGGAGGAGCCGGAGCAGTCGCGAGAGGTGTGCGCGTGCCAGTGATGCATCTCCTGCTTCACAGGGCGGTCACTGCGCATACATGGGCGGATGTTGGGTGCCGAGGAGGCTGGGATCTGAAGTCTTAGCCCCTGTGTTGGTTGATGTTTACTTCAGGTTATTACTTTCAAAGAAAGATCTCAGTGTGCTCCACCGGCAGACTGTAATTATTGAGATTGACACTTTGGGTTATCCCTATTTGGTATGGGGTATTTATAGCTGTATCTAACCACTAAATGCACGAAAAGGTTCATATGGTGCAGGAGAGCTCTCAATATTCTGTTAGGGTATTCATGGTGCCTGTGCGATCTGGCACCGCAGTATCAGGGAGGCTGGGAAATGGAGTCCGGGCACACAACTCTTGTCTACTACAGAAACCTGTGAGATCCCATGTAACAAAAAACTCAATTTACAGCCGTTCACACAGTGTAATGGCAATCCACTCTTAAAGGCCTATTGGTGTAAACAAACTGCTTTTACAATAAATTGGTCAGGTTTACAGCCTTCTAGTTTTCAAAATAAACCGTGGCACCAGACATTTTTTTTAACCAAAGGACCATTTAGCCCTATGTCCTTTATCATTCACTTGACACCATAATCATTCAAGACCACTGAATTCCATATAGGAGTTCAAACAAAGCAACCCTCAGGCATACAGCAAAAAAATATATATATCTGTACCAAAAAGGGTTATCAAAGGGCAAGTCTTCTACCCGCAGAGTTTCTCAGAGAGAGAAACTAGTATGGAAACCAGCATCAAAACCCTTGTCCATTACAGTGATCTGGGGGAATCCATGTAATGCAAAATCTGTCGACAGGCTTTAACACCGCATGATAACAATCCAGACCTATAGGCCATTGGCTTGAACATATTATTACTATAAATGTCAGGCCAATTGAGTTTGTTGTACATTTTCATAATAAGAGATAGGGTACAGTCGCTGACATAACTGCTTCTAACAAACCAGCCAGGCCTATAATCTTTATCACCGGCATGTCACTAAAATCAATTGAGGCCAACTGTATTCAGCATGAGCTTTTACATAAGGCAACTGCCGGTATACAGACATAAAATGATTAATCTCTACAAAATTAGAGTAGCAAAAGAATATACAACCCTTTCCTAAAACAGCATACAAATCTTCCAATCTCGGCGATTGTAAAAGGGGTAGCCAGTACCAAAAGCCTTTCCTACTAAGGCAATCTGTAAAATTCCCTGTAGCTAAACTCTAGTATACAAAGCTTTAAAGCAGTTATGCTTTAAACATGATATATATATATATATATGTATATATATATATATATATATATATATATATATATATATATATATATATATATATATATATATATATATATATATATATATATATATATTCAGTTCAGGTTTTGTGGTTCTTCAGCTGTAGAACCACTGAGCTTGGAGCGTCATTTTTAGATCTTAAACAACCAAGATCAGTGCAGCCATTGAGGGCCAATACTGCTTTTTTTGATTTAGATATATACAACTACTGATATAATCAGTAGTTGTACAAGAATTATCAGCGGACGCACACTTCTGTCCAATCAAAATTTGTACACAGGGTGAATAAACATGTAGACGGAGAAACAGTCCCTCTCTATAGTAGTTCTGAAAGCTCTTATCTGTTTACCACTTAGGGTATGGTGACATCTGGCCTGTCAAGTCAGACCTTTAAATTAAGGGCCTTAAATCCCCCACAAGCCAGGCGTTGTTGTGAACATCACTCATTAAAAGTCTCATATCAAGATGGCACGTATGGCATCTGTAAACGTTATTACAGTTCCAAGCAATGATATACTGACAGGACCCACAAAAACTAAGTACTAAACGACAAAAGGTCACTAAGCAGTCAGAGGTTTGAGTTAAACTATTTAAAATTAAATGGTAGGCAAGATATGGCAGCGGCAGATCACACAAAGAAAATACTAACAATGTATTTTTATAAGCTATTGTGCAAACTATCACGGGCTTTATGGTGGGATAACTGCTTGCAATCTAGAGTTAGTGGTGAACAGCTCAAAATAGGGTGAAGAGCAATTATCACAATATTTGCCTATACTTTAATCTCCAACATGCTCATTAATACAATTATACCACTTCATCCTTGAGGGCAGAATTGTCCTAACTAAACAAGAATGCTCTTCTCAGGAACCATTCAAAGATGTGTCAAAATCTGCATTCCCAAGCAGCTTTACACATACAGCTCCTGATATTTTCATTATACAGATAAAATTCAGGAAGGCGACGAAAAATTCTGAGATCGCCAGGATGCTTCCACCGTTGTGGTTTGCAAGAAAGATATTAAGGAGATAAACTTACTGAGAATATTGTGTGGAATAATTGAACTTCATATTCCAACAACATCTGGGAAAATAAATGAATGACAATTCTTGCACGAGCAGTTATTGTCATTAGGTTCCAACTGTTAACAAGCGGTAGAAAGTGTACGGAATTAATCTGCCAACCTATGAGAAACAGAACTGTGACTGAACACTCACTCTACCTAAACACGAAGTCCCTCAGAGTCTAACAGGATGCTCAGCGTAATCTGGTCTCACCTTTGGTAGCTTGGTCTATGCTGCAAGACCATCACTAAGAAAAAGGATCTGTGACTGCTATACAGGGGTGTGGCATTTTCCCAAATATCTACTTGCCAAAAGGATGGTATGCATCAGAAAACATCTTGTGCTTAAAAATAAAAAATAAATAAGTACAAATAAAATCACTTGACCCTTCTGTTGTCTTGCACTAAACTGATATGACTCGGAACAGAGATGTGATACTAGCCTCTCTGATTATGCCATGTCCAACATTATGTGAGGGTTTCAGCTCTATCAAGGCTCCAATTTTTCCACCTGTCTGCAAATCTACATACAGGAGCTGAAAGAAGGTGGGAAGGAGTATTTCCAGGGTTGGAACGACCTGGGAGTTGCGTTTAAGGGTTTTTATCAACTCCTCTATAATCTCATCTGACACTGAGAAAAATCGCAAATTTGCTCCTGGTATGAGCAGGAGTGAAACTTTCCAGGGTGGGGAAAAAGGGGTGTTGGTAAAGTGATTAACAAGTTTGCGAGACGTCAGGTATAGGTCTGTATATTCTTGTAAATTCCTGAAAGTCAAATATACACCACTGAAAAAACTCCCTGTGGGTGCACTTTTGTGAATTTGTGTAAGAATTTGAGCCCTCACTTTTTTCATGTGGCTCATAATATTGCGTACAATTGTAATTGCATGTATATAGCGCTTACTATGCCTGAGGAGTCGTTGAAGCGCTTTTCGGCGAGTAGCACGCTACTCTGGAACCCAAAAAGGATTAGTAGTGAGCTAGTATAGAGAAATATAAAAATGTATTTGAGCGGTGGACATGCGAGTGTTATTTGGGTTGAAAAGGATAGTGGCGAGAGAAGAGGGAGGGGTTTGCATTCACATAATGTTTGGTGCCGTGTTTCCTTTATGTCTTGTGGGCTGGTTCTGTGAACTACAGTTACTTAACACATAGTGCAGTGAAGTTGATAATTGTACCATTGTATTTCTCACTTATAACCAGACCTCCACAGATTAAACAATGTGTAGGCTTGAGACAAAGAAAACTCACAGCAGTGCAATGAGCAATTACAAGTTAGAAGAAAAGGCAACATTGCCTGTTCTGAGGACAGTGAGCAAATTTGTCTTTGATCAACAAAAAGCTGGTTCAAAAATGTATGCACCACCATGGAGAACACCCAATTCCCACAAGAGATGGCTGTGTAGGAGAGTAAGGATTTGGACGGTAGCCTGAAATCTGGCAGGTCAGATATTCAGGTGTAATGCTGAGCATTAATTAGTGACTCATGCTCATGGTCTGGTGCATTCACTAGCAACCAGTGAAGACCCTCCAAAAGAGTATAGTCAAAGAGGAAACATGAGCTCACAGAAAGAAACCGTTGGGATAAGGCTGATGATGTGAATACTACAGTCATGCCTAAGGGTCCAGTGTATTGCATACTCGTGAAGGCATCATTTCCATTTTTACTCGTATACCTGCAAAGCAGCCAGACCTGGTGACTCCAATTTGATGTTGAGGGTTGTTTTAAGAGAGTAATGAGGGAAACTGGACGCTATCCATGAATACAGCGAGTTCTGCACCTCTCTGCTCAGACTGCCAGAAGTAGTGACAAAGCAGGGCTCAATGAGATCCTTAAAAAAGTGACTGCTACCCAGTCTGGAGTTTACTAACACAAAATACAAATCTCACACAGTCCACAACATAACCATAAGATAATCTTGTACAACCACTACTATGGCTATATTCAAGCCAACAGATAAATAATTAATCTATAATTTGTGTGTTTAACAACAGAGAACTGCTAACCAATGGGTCATCAAACTCAACAGAGAATTGACATTTACAACAGCCTGTCCCCGAAAAAGATCAGCCACGCAGAAACGAGGTGACACTGTAGATTCAAGCTCTCAATATGGTCATATTCTGCTGAAAATCCCCCATATGCCTCAAAAGAGAGCCTTCGCCCACCTTCTAACATCTCAATCCTCTACAAATCCTTTCTTTCTATAGGTGTCTCCAGTTTTGGTAAGTAAAGCATCAGAAACAACTGCTGCTCCTCTCCCTGCAATGTGTACGCCAACGAAACTGGACCATGGCGGAGCCAGAGTCACACTATGGAAACCGCCTGCCTCGCTCAGCATGTGACCTGCCTGTCACAGATATGGTTTTACACTAATTTTCCATTATTAATCTTTTCTTTCAAGTACTGATGGGTATCCAACGGGTTTTGTTAAGTGATGCTTCAAAGAAAATGAGTTTAAAGTTGCATAATAGTTAAAAAAAAATTGAAGTTGCAAATTGTTTTGTACATTAGAGAAATCAATTCCTACTCTTGACACCATCCTTCTGCAAGTATTTGCTTACATTCAGGGAGCATTAGAAATAGCCTCAACACGTACATTTTGCAAACCTGTGTAAGCGCCTTTATACTAGAACCACTGTTGGTAATGCAAATTAGGCTCACAGCTCACTGCTTTTCGTTACAGCACACACCCCAACAGTAAAGGTTTTGCATTTAGGATAAATACCTTTGAATTTGAACATTTAATACATATGGAGACAAATTTTGCCTTGGTGACAATCTTTTTTTTTTTTTTTTTAAAGAAAAATCCATACTATGCTACTATAAACTGGCAGTCAAGGTTTTTACGCTGCAGAAGGGTGGGCCTATTTGTCCAGTTGACAAAAAAAATTAAAACGACCACATACAAGGCAATCTTTGGAGTCTGGTAATAGCAATGCCACCCCCAACCTTGACGTTTTATCTAGACAAAGCTCCAGAGGCTAGATACTGTAGGAGCCCTTGGTCGGACACGGACCCATACATTGCTTTAGGAGTGGTGGCGAGTGAGGAGTTTCTTCACCAGACCCAGGTTAGCAGATGGCCTCCGAGCATAGAAGTGGACGAAATTCTACTGTACAGTATCTTCACAAATTTCAAGAACTCCAGACTTTGGGAAAAGTCACACAGCGGCCCAAGCAATCAACTGCATTACGTTCTCTGCCACAAATTATTTAAAATCAGTACACTGGAGTATATTGAATATTTCCAGCACTTCCCTTTAACTGGGAAACCTCTATTGGTCAGCAGCTTCCTCTGGATACAAACAACGTACTGCAGATACTCTGCATCCAAGTATCACCCCTCTAGCAAAAATAGACTTTCAACAGCTGAGATAAGTCTTACTAGCCCTAGGTTCTCAAATCATGTACTGGCTTACATTGTTGAATACGTCACTGGAGTTACAATACAAGCAAGGAGCACAAACACTTTTCAAGAGTCTCAGTTAACAGATGGGGAATTGGTTGCAAATACATTATCATGTAATAGTAAAGGCAGAGTTGAACATGAACAAGGGAAGTATCAAGTGTGTCATTTCCTCCAACTTTGCACTGGGACTCCATTGTCATACCGGTAGTCCCAATTATGCCTCTCATCTTCCCAATTTCAGGTCATACGTACACAGCAAGCAGAACCAGCAAAGGCTTCTCAAAAATGTAACTGCTACTATAAAACTTTGCTTAAGGAGCCAGAGAAATCATCCTCCACCCTAACTGCTGGCACTTTCCTGTGCATCACCAACCATTCCCCATGTTTTTTTCGGCATGTCATTTTAACTTAATCTGGTATTCTGGTCCTCTATTAATGAAACTAGTTGAGAGCCAGATTTCACAATTTCCAAACAATGATGAGAGCGGTAGACAAAATCTGCTAGACAGGCTTCTAGTACCCACACCTCAGAATGCAATAGATGCTGTTTTGGCTCTTGTGAAATTAGTGTTATGACTCGAAGGAGGCTGGATCCCTCTCACATTTTAAATATTTAAAAAGCATGTAGTTATCCATTTTGAAAATTTAGCTTTTGACGCTGTTGCTTAGACTGAAACCACCATGGGTGAGAGGATTTCCAAAAAGGAGACTTCTCCTCAGAACTTTAGTGGTCTAAATCCATTAAAGTTGGGAAATGTGTATGCATGTAAGGTGTGAAGTGTTTCATCAGCAAAAGAAAGAAGTGCACTGTTTTATTACAGCTGAAGAAAGGGGCAGTGCTTATTTTACCAAAACTTAGATGAACATTTCCTTGATGGCACAGCTTGAAGTCGCCCAACAGTTCTTGCAGAAGTCACTGCAATCAAGAAGGCTGATTTTGAATTTAAAAAGTCTGTATTAAAAGAAGCATTAGTTCAAATTGATTATGCATTACTATCTGGCAACCAAAATAAAATCTCATTTAAGAACAGTTTCTTTTATCATTGGATCTAAATGTAAAATTTCTTCAAATCACAATATATTTAACTCATTTTTAATGAGAAATATATTCTATATATGATATAGACTGCAATAGTGGAAATATTATCATTCCTTCCTGCTGATTTAGAGAGTCAAGAATGCTGTTTGAGAGAAGGGTCAACTTCTAAAACCAGTTCTGTATTTGTCACAATGAGGTTATTGGGATCCCCTGAAAATTACTCAAATGTTTCACCTTGTGGAAGGGGTTTGAGAAGGTTGGTAGCTGCGCTTGAGTGTGGTGTGGTGAACACAATAAGGGGCATCAATGTTACTACTGCGGTCTTGTATTTTTCAAAAACCTCATCAGTAGTAGGAGAGTAACAAGTTTTGCACTCAGCTGCCTAAATGGCGAGAAGACGGAAAACCTGATCCTTTGCTGGGATTGGCCCCTGATACTGCCATTCACTTGGTCCTAATTTGGGGGGTTGCCCCCATCTCCAGTACATTTTGGGAAGAATCTAGATGTTACATAGGATGATAGTTTCTTTAATCAGGTATTAAGTATTTGATAGTTCGGTATGTCTGTTTACATAATTTGTTGAATCAATGCTATATTTTGAGTGATTACGCAAGAGTTGTTTATTTTTGCAAATGAAAGGTTTGTATTATTCTTTGTATATGCACATTGAGCCGTTCCACAATTTGCATTTGTAGGCTTTATAAATAAACGTTTTGCCTTTGCCCACGGATGCAGTAACAGCCAACTGAAGTAGAAGATTGTGCATTACTATGAAGGGCCATCCTTTGGAATGTGGTCCTGAAGACTGCAAGTTTTGAATGGGGCCATGACAGTTACCAAATGTGCTCCCTAATGGACAGGACCGTCATCAAATTGATTTAGAAACTCCTGTGAAAAAAGTCTTGAAAAAAGACTCCAGCACAAAGATTAGCAGGGTTGGCGAAATACAACTCATGAACAGAATGGTGAGGTGATATCATGCTGCACCAGAATATGTATCAACATCCATGTCCACTACAGTCTTTTTTGGCAGAATTTCAACCACTGTCGGAGGCTGCTCACTAGGTTGGAGGATCGCTTACTGGCAAAACATTTGAATGTGTGTCTGCATCCTACACTGGTATCGTTCTTCAAAAGCATTAAGAAAATACGGAACTACTTAGCATGTAGAAAGGAAGCTCTAGTGCGAAGAACAAGCTTATCTGGAAAAATAGTAAGGTATGGAGGCTTAGATGACAAAGCCTGAACCTAAATGACCCTCTGGGTAGAGGTTATCACCACTAGGAAGACTGTCTTGATAAGGAGCCTGAAAGGCCAGTAATGAATAGGCTCAAAGGGAGCACACATCAGAAATGTAAGTACGAGATTGAGATCCCACTGAGGCATAATAAACGGTGAAGGTGGAAACATATGTTGGAGACCATTCAAAAACCTATTTACAACAGGGGATCTGAACAGGAATGGCTGATCTGGCAACCGCAGAAAGGCCGAGATGGAAGAAAGATAGTCCTTTAGTGTGCCCAAAGCATAGCCCTGCTGGGCAAGAGAAAGAATAAACAGAATTACCCAAGAAAGGGGAGCAGAAAGAGGGTCAACGAGTTTCTGCACACCAAGCCTCAAACTTGCCCCAGTGGCAGGTATATACCAACTTCTAGGCGGGACACCGGACTGCTAAATGATAATACTGCAGACTTCAGGCGGAAGGTCGAAAGCTGTCAACTGTTGCCGCTCAATATCCAAGCATGAAGGCAGAGCATTAGCAGGTTCGGATGAAGAACCCTTCCCTACTGCTGTGATAGAAAATCCTCTTGAAGAGGCAGCTTAGCTGAAGTACCGATGGCCATGCTCAAGAGCTCGGGTACCAAACGCTCAGAGCCCATTCTGGAGCCAAAGGATGACTTGGGCCCTGTCGTTCATGATCTTGTTGAGAACCCTGGGTAGGAGAGTTATGTGCGGAAAGGCATACAGGAGGCCTGAGCTCCACTCGAGTTGAAGAGTCTCCAAGCGGGAGCTGCCTTGGAAACAGCACCATGCAGAAGTGTGGACATTGAGCGTTCTCGGAAGTGGCAAACATATCTAACTAGGGCTCTCCCAACTGCTGAATAAGACCAGGCACCACCTCAGATGGAGACGCCATTCGTGATCCACTAGGAATCTTCGGTATTCAGAGAGCACACCAGGTGTTGAATCACGAGGGATATGGCTCAACATTTCAGCTAGGTTCACTAGAGCAGGGCTTCTTGACAAAGGTCCACGACTCCACCTTGCCCTGTTTGTTGCAAAACCACATGACGGTGGTGTGGCCCGTGAACACCTGCACTAGCCTTTCTTTGATGAAGGGTAGAAAGAATTTCAATACTAGCTGGATCGCCCAGAGCTCCAGTTAGTTGATATGGAGTTTGGATTCTGCCGGAGACCAGAAGCCTCTGATCGCCACCTCACCTAGGTGGCCACCCCATCCCAGGAGTGACGCATCTTTCACCAGTCAGCTCTGGTTGGGAAAAGAAGAGGGGTCCGCTGTTCACCCAAGTGCGATTTGTCAGCCGCCACTGCAGGCCTTTTGCAGTTCCCGCCGAAATCTGGACCAGGTCGGAGATATTCCCCTGATGCTATGCCCACTGGAACTTCAGGTCCCACTGCAGAGTCCAAATATGCTAATTGGCATTGTCACTAGCAGGATGCAAAAGGCCAGGTGGCCAAGCAGCCTCAGCGCCAGTCACACAGAAATCCAGGACAGAGGCTCAAACAAAGGACTCCAAGCCAGAATATACTGGACTTGCTGTCTGGGAGGAAATGCCTAAAACTGCAATGTGTCCAGTACAGCTCTGATGAAAGGGAGGGTCTGAGAGGGAGTCAGGTGCTACTGTGGCATGTTTATAGTGAATCCAGGCAAATGCAGGAGGTCAAACGTAATTCTGTAAGTGGGAGTCAACTGCCTGGAGCAAGCCCGCTTTCAACAGCCAATCGCCAAGATTGTTTTTCGCTGAACTGTACCCCCCCCCCCCAAATACATTACTCAGCTGAATAAAAGATTTGCTATTACACCTGAAAGTCTGCATTAATGTGCCAGTCAAGACCACTATATATTTGTAGAATGCAACCAGAATAAACAGAGAGCCCGCAATTCAATTACCTATTTCTCTTCTGTGCTTTTTTCTGCATGTGCTTCAAAGCAATTCAAAGTGGAGAGCGTATGGCACAAATTCTATAATTTTAAAGTTTTATTTCACTCGACTCGTGCTTTTGCTGCAGGACTTAATCTTCTTCCAAATGTCACAGCAGTTAAGACTCACGAGTAGGCACAATTAGCCCGGTGTAATTTCATTTAATACTATAGGACAAATAACTTGTGCAAGCTTGGACACAGTTAAACTCTGAACCAGGCCTAAAATTCTGCTAGGCAGCTGGATGGGCAAGCCTGGCCTTTAACAAATGGTACAGGCCCCCTAAAGACACAGTTAAATACACCAATAAAAACGTATGATTAAAAATACCCTTCTACAATCAAGCTCCCAGAGCGCACATCATTCTAAGAACAGCATTTACAATGCTAGCAACATTATAGGTAACAAATTCATAGAATACAGACAATAATTGTAAAAACAATAACGCAGGACAAACTTGAGTAAGTTCCCGGCTAATCATTGTGAAGCACACAGTATCTTGCCGAGACACCTGGTCGACTTTAAATCATTCCAACATCTCGGGGCCACTAACAACAAATTAAACCTAAATATTGTAAGTAAAAAAGTATGGGGCTGTTAATCACAAATGTAAGCTAGGCATTTTTACCGGGATAAAGCCTCGGACTGCACATTTTCTGTGATTCTTTACTTTCTATAGCCCCTACTCCTATGCATTAAAGAAATTTATTTGACCCATTTCCAATCTGACTTGACCAGACTCCCTGAAGTGGTAAATAAATCAGCCTGCCCCAAGTTATGAAAAGACACTTTGATGTACTTCAGCAATGGTATGTGGTGGGCAGTACTTCAGCAATGGTATGTGGTGGGCATTATCAAGAGAGATACAGTTCCGCAAAACCCCCTTATTTTCGTTACAGCACTTGTCCAAATGTTTACCCAACACAGGAGGAGGGCCACTATGTCTGAAAGATGCCTCCAACCAAGTTCCTCATGAACAATAAATGATGGAACACTTAGAAAGCGCCTAAGGAATTTATATAATCTATAGCCGATTATTTTTTGCACATAAACCCATGCATCACCACCATATGAAATTTTAGGACGATATTTTGCTGGTATACATTTCATTATTTTCAATAATCTGTAGCTGATTATTTTTCACATACCCCCATACATCACTACCATATGAAATTTTAGGAAGATATTTTGCTGATATACCTACTATAAAGCCTTCAATGGCTTCCAACCAACTTTCCAGCAACAACTACAAATGTTGTCATATTGCAACAAGTGCTGAGTAGTCAACGAGGACACACCTTTTTTTATTTGATGTGTTTAGTTTGATGCCCCTTAAGGAGACTGCAGACCTTGTAACTTGTTGGCAGGAGCAAGTAAATCTTGTGTTTTTTATTTTCTTGGGTTTCTTCTAACTTTGTGTGCATATTATATAATTTTGGACAGTAGTTCAATCAATATTGGTTTTTATAAGTATTCTTTACATGCTTTTTAATAGTTTGATTGGGCCATTTCATTTCCAGATCGAAAATATTGTGGAATACTTTTGACTGTCCTCCAGGAGGTTACTATCAATTGTGGTTGTGCCAAAAAGTCAACAATTGTCATGGAGTGATACTCCTGGAACAAGTTTTCAATTATTAAACTGATTTCCAGAATTAAACCGATTTGTAACATCAATTGTGTTTCACCAACTACTGTGTCCAGTTCTCCTTCATATGTGTTATATGATCATGTTCGGGATGCCTAAAACAGGTTAATCATTAATAACTTTGCACATATGTATTAATGTGATTACTTATTGAGATACGTGGTGCATTCCTGATATTTAATCAATTCATAGATTACTGTAATAAACGTGATGTTGAAGATGGTCTAAAGTGACTGCTGTGTACCAGGGTGATTCATGGCAGATGAAGTGAAAGAAAACCAGTACGAGTACGAAATCTTGAACTTGTGTTATTCAAGGGTTTCGTGAAGAGTGTAGGAGATGCAAGTCTGCCACCAAAGTGAGGTGTCCCAAGCTGAAGGCAAGGGTGTATATTGAAGAGCAATGCCAATGAACTTACAACTCTCTACCACTTTGATTTGTGCTATTTGAATAATCTAACTCGGAGCTGAGGTGGTTTATAAATCTCAGAGGTTAGCTGTGCATCCTAAAAAGAACCATGATTCTGCCTATTGCACTTGCTGAGCAATTTTGGTAAGCAAACCTTACTATATGAGAACTCTGTGGGATTACCATTCTGATTTGCGGGCGGAACATTATAATAGGCTTCGGAGTTGTAGAAAGCAGATCCGTTATTAGTAAGGGGCCTTAAAGGAAGTGAATGGGCAGTCTAAGCATTGCATGTTCTAAAGTTGTTAAAAAAATGCACTTATTGTAAGCAGACACCGGACAGCTTAAACCCTAGATATGTTAATAAATAGCTAAATGTTAATATAGGGATATGTCCCTTCTCGCTCATTTCATCTTTGTTTATATATTTGCATGATCTTTCACCTACAAATATGCAGTCCAAGTTGCCAAACAGCTTTTTTCATTAGTACAGAACACTGGAGACAAATGTAAAGGGAAAATTTCCAAGAAAACGTCCAAGATTCGAACATTCTCATAGTTGCAAGACAACTTGTTAATCATTAAACATATTTTCCTGCCTAGGTTGTTTCAAATCTTAGACTGATAAGTATACACTTTTCAGGTGTTATCTATTATAAGTCATGCACTGTAAATAAATATATTTTTAATTATAGCACATGGCTGTGTACAAAATAATGTTCAATTACAACACACAAGGGTAAGAGGTCACAATAAGACTCCTCTCCAAAAAACAAACCCAACGATAGAAAGAAATGCACTGAAACAATACATTTACAACGACCTTTCCTTGAAATGTTCAAGGGTTTGAAAAGACTGACATAAAAAACGGCAGGATTTAATTTCATATCTCACTTTTAAAAGACATTGGCTTAGCAAATAGGATGCAGGAATTACCTTGGTGGTTGTGTGAGAACATCACTTTGATACAATTATTACTCTGATAAAATGTTAAATACGGTTTGAATATCATTTTTTAGTAATTTGAACATAGAAGATGTGTTAGGAGGTGACAGTGGGATTTGATCCCATATTTTAAGTAATTCAATTAACTCAGTCCAAAATACAATGCAAAACAAAGGGGTTTGATTCATGCATTTATTATTCATGGCATAGAATCGCCAGTAATGACATGTCCACTGACAAAATATATTGTTGCAACGATATAGTGAGCCTGTTATCTGAAAGATGGGGGCACTGAAAGCAAGTAAAAGGGCTACAAATAGCAATACGATTCTAACTGGCTTCCGTCTTCTTCCTGTACTCTTGCCCCTATGATCAAACCGATAATGATCAAAAAGCTGAAATAAAAAACATTCCAGAGAGCAAATTATTTCAACTATACAGTGGAGCTCTATGACGAATTTACTTGGGCGTCACTTAACAATTTAACAGAGAAATAATGTTGACAAATGCAAGTCAACCTGAATGTGCACTAAAATTTGTTTTGAAACTTCATATATTATCAAATGGACTGAAAAGGAACTTTTTTTTCACCTGGGTTTGTTTACATTGTGAATTTATTACAACACTTTGCGAAATGCTGTGCTGAAGTGTAATTTGTATATTCAAAAGCAACTCGCTTAACCCAGCCACCATTTCGTTCAATTCTGCATTCCAAACACAACCTAAAGTATTTGTTATACAAGGAGCATCTGGATTGTATTCTAGTTTCCAGATACAACTTCTATATAAATGCGGTGGATGTTTTTATCTTAAAGCCTTAGGTAATGGTCTTAATGCAAAATGCTACAGTAAGCGAGTTAAAGTAGTTGCCCGTTTCAAATAAATAAGCATTTTTACAGAATAATAGGTGGCTAGCACATTGTTCTGCTACAGGAAAGTTTAGATTCAACATCAACACACTGTCCTTTTTTTTTAAACCCCTTCTTAAAAAAACACCTCGGTTATTAAAAAAATAGAAAATCACCAAATGCTTTCTGTATAAGGCATCAGGAACAAAAAAACCTTTTACATATTGTGAACACTGGTTTCTATGCCTCAATGCTATAAATCAATTGACCACGTAGTCAACCTAAAAAGTGTCTAGTAAACTTCACCATTGAGTTGCCAGCAAGTAACATCCTAAATATACATTTAGGCCACATTGGTTAGAGTAAATGAACTACAATAAACAATGCTTTTAATAAGCCTCCGTTGGACTCTGATGGAACCATGTGGCATAAACTATACAAGTAGCACTACACAATATAAAGTCACATTCAATACACAGCTTATGTGATGGGTAGCCAGCGGGAGAGCAAGACTCACATTCCCATTCACTTCAGCAATGAAATGCACATTTTAAGCTTTTCCGAGACACATGTCAAACTGATGACAATATAGAACATTATTACAACCTTAATTTGATTTGGGCGCTAAATCCAACAGCGCGTGTACTAATGCAAAATATTACTGCTGGTTTTAGAAACTGGCTAAAAAGTAGGTGGACAGGCAGAAGTAACAAGTCTACTACTGATAAATTCTGCAAGGTTTTTTTCCATTCTTCATTTTTAGACTTTGGCTGGCGGTCATCCGTGAAGGAATTATCACGAAGTTCTCTGTGAATTCAGAGAGTGTAAATTAGAAGTAATGGAAAAAATGCATGTTCTACTTCTCCGCTAACTTACTGCGTTTTTTTGTTTTTTTCATGTTAGGCAGTTTGATATAAACAATAAATGCTTACATAGGCACCGTAATAAATAAAAGCACAGTCTCGAAGAATCTGACAACACCACTATGCTTTATTAAGTAGTGTGGCATCACTTTGAATTCTACAAATGGATAAAGATATGTTACATCCTATTTCATTGGCTTAACTCTCCAGCCACCTACACTACACCCCCAGTTTATCACTGAAGACTAGGGGATATTTTATCATATGCTGCAGCAATCCATACTTTGGCCAAAGTGTGTTTCTATTACAAAGTGTAGTACAGCACCCTACCCCATTCATGGCTCACTTTAAATTGGTCTCTGGATCTAGAAGTCTGTCTGGGAAGATCAAAGTCAAAAAACATTTTGGCCCTTAAATGATTGTGTTAACACAAACTAAATAAATCCTTTGGTATGCACACAAAATCCTTGTAGAGGCCCTTAATAATAAAGAACACCAAAGTGATGCAGATGTAACAAAAATAGTTTTTGGGCTCACGGCTACCTGCGACAGCATTCCATCATATCAGCACTAGAGACCGGTATCAAAACATGTACCTATTCAAATTCTCAGGTCTTCATGTAGATTCATTAATGTGGATTCACACTTTTTGGTTTGCCCTTACTACAGCGTCACCGCTGCTCCACATGATTTTTAAAGTACATTATTTGTTTGCCCACTAAAAAGGAGGAGTATGGCATGCTCTTCAGTTAGATGCTGCAGGCATCAGCTGGTCTCTTGGTGGATGGAAGTGAAGGGTCCTTGCACTCTGCCCGTCTAGGGCAGGATGCACACATTAGCCCCGACAGGCGCTTGAGGCCTTTCTGAAAGACGCTGTTAGACATGCTGTAGATCACACAGTTACAGAAGCTGTTGCTTATGGCCAGCCAGGTGGTCAGAAATGAAGCAACGTGATTGCTGTAAGCGCCGGAGCTCTCGAGCAAAAAGTAGATTATGTAGGGCAACCACAGAATATAAAAAACGCTGGTGATGCGAAATAAGACCATGGCATAACGTTTGTCTGGGCACGGTTGGCTCTCAGTGGAATCACCATCCTGGGAGCTAAAGCGCACACGTCTCTCATTGATCTCTTTTGTGTGCTGCTGGCAGATGCGGAAAATGTTGAAGTAAGTGAAGCAGACAACAGAAGCAGCAGGTGCGTATAGCATCACCACAATGAAGGATGTGAAATAGGCATTTGTGTCCCAAGAGTTTGCACACCAGCTGAATACGTCTCCGTGATACCCGGGCTTTCCCCAACCAAAGAAAGAGGGCAGGAACACAAGGCAGGAGTAGGCCCAAATGAGGAGAATGCAGGCCCTGAGCCTGCAGGCAGTCACCAGCGTGTTGTAAGTCAGAGGTTTAGTGATGGCCAGGTATCGATCCACACTGATGAAAGCTAAGGAGGTCATGGACACGCTCTTGAGCACAGATACCACAAATCCAAAGGCCTTGCACAGGACCAGCTCAGGTAGCACAGCAAGGTGGTGCATAAGGGAGAAGGAAGGCAGCAGGCAGCTGACTCCCACCAGAAGGTCGGCGTAAGCCATGGTCTGGATGAAATAGCTAGTAGTATGATGATTCAGCAGTGGTGCACAATGAAATACGAAAATGACGATGAGGTTCCCCGAAATTATCAGCACTGTCAGAAAAAGGATGACCACGACTTCCAGGATGCAAAAATGAATGGTCTCGAAATAGGTGATTCCCAGGAGGCAGAACGGACGGCTGCTGTTGTTGTCCCCATGCCAGGAGGAAGAGTTCATGTTTGGGAGGCTGCTTGCTTGGGGTTCTACATTTTAACTCGTACTGTAGGCAGATCCTCTCTTAACCTCCAGCCTGCTGCACAGGGTGTCAGGCACACAGTAACTACTCTCAGAGGCCTTTCTCCGATGCCCACCCAGGCTCGCTGTGAGCACTCAGGGGTCCTACCCTCTAGTGCAGAGCACCTGGGTTTGGCTCTCCATGCCGCTTCCTCCACCAGACTAGAGCCACCCGGGTTCCTGCAGGGCTCCTGCCCATCCACCGTAGTCAGATGGAAGTCAATACCATTCTCTGCTGCAGGCTAAAGCTCGCTGACGCCCGTCATTTCAGGCTCCAGGCTCCCTGCAGTCTATCCCATCAGATGTCCACATTTCTGGGCTCCTTGCGACTCCTCTCCAGATATGAAGCAGGACCAGCGAGCTCTGCATCTCGCCTCCGGATGAGTGCATGTCCACACTCAGTGGTCCTCGCAGCTGATCAGCAGGTCCGTCCACAGGCTCGGGCCCCCCTGCGGTTCATCCCACCGACCGTGAACACAAGCTGCAGGCTTCCTGCTGACATAAGCCCATGTCAGTCCGGAGCTGCTAAAGCTCCTCGCTCATCCCTCCACGCAGACACACACCGCCCCTTATTTAAAGGCGGTCCTGCCTCCCGGGCCGGTGCAGAGGCGGCGCGCGTGCAGTACACACCGGCACTTCCCTCGCGCTGCGCGAGGTGCGCGAGGTGCACGGGATGCCGGGGCGCCGCAGTGCCTCAGCCCGTCTCCTGCAGAGGAGGTTCAGGCGGCTCAGGCTCCCTCTCTTCTCCGACCCGTGCCCTGCAGGCGCAGCACAAACTCCGGCTTCCAGCAGTCCCCGCCTCCTGCCGGTGGAGGGACAGTAAGTTCCCGCCGCCGGGAGACGCACCCTGCAGAGGTTACCTGCTGAAGGACGCCACTCGAAGCCTCCCGCCGGCAGCTCTGTCGTGGAGATAGCGCCCCCTGCAGCCGGTGGCACACAGCCGCCTTCCCCCCGGTCCGCTGGCGAGGAGCAGTCTCAGCCTCTTGGCTCTCGGCGGCCTCTGCGCATCGTCCTCCGCAGTGCGAACCCCCTCAGTCCTGGCCCACGCTCTCTCCTCCTGGCCGCCGCACCAACGGGGCAGGGTGCTGTGCCCGGCAGCGCAGACCAGGGCACGGCCAGCTTCGCCCTCGTCGAGGGTGGGTGCAGGACGCAGGGCTCTCACAGCAGCCGCGTCAGCAACACATTCTCCTCAGGCCGGGACTTCTCAGCCCAGCGGAGTCCAGTTCTCTTAAGTTCATTCATGAGAGAAGAAAAGGCGAAAGTATTTTACAAGACCTGGTCAATGATTAAAACATTCTTAAGCATACTCTTTGCACGCAGACCTCAACACATCGCTACGTATTTATTAAGGCCTTTACAAATGTACTTATATATTTCACTAACATTTTGCTGCTAATCTCTAATAAAACTGAACTTACAAAAAATGATGCCTATGGTAATATTTTGTGGAATCTCAAATATAAGGCAGATACCATAAATTATCTGTCTTCAGTTTCTTAAATACTTTGTGAATTAATCTCAAGATCTACTTTATCATCCTTCATCTCGTCACCATCCACACAATTCAATAAATCCAATAAACAAAAATGGTTTCTATAACATTTTAGTAAACCATATCTTTTTTCTTTTCTTAATTAGTTCTATTTCTAATTGTTCATTCACTTTTTTTTACATATATAAACATATTAACATTTTTGAACATGTATATTTATACAATATCTACAAACATAAATACAAGAACAAAAAAGCAAAAAAAAAATAATTTGAACTGCTTAGGTGGTTTCAATGCCCAGTTATTTAAACAAGGACATTTATGGCACTCAATTATAAGACCTTATTCCTTTTTATTGGTCACCACATCATATTTATATGTAGCCGGGGAAGGTCAAAATCCGTTGTACTTCCTTTTTACTTGAGGCTCTCAAAGACTTTTCAAACTAAATTCTGTATTTTTTGATGGCGCCAATATAGACAACAGTCGACGCGTTTCAGCCTATACTAATTTAGGCCTCCTCAGGACTTTGGGCAATAAAATCTTTTCCTGCAGCAAAATGCAGTCTAACTAGTTCGCAAACTCCACAGTCAGGTCACAAGTCTACCCGACCAAGCGAGCTCTACATAGTTTGAAAATGTACATTAGACGAACTCCTCCTTTGCGTGTGCTTGTGTCACAAGCACACGCAAAGGAGGAGTTCGTCTAATATACGGGATTTGGTCCGTTTTTCAAGTTTTAACAGCGCCGGGTCGCGGTTTGCTGCCAGACCCTTCAGCTATTGAGATTGGTTTGGAAGTGAATCTTGATATATGCTATCACATCAAGATACTCCAGCTTGGGACCTTTTCAAACTATGTAGAGCCCGCTTGGTCGGGTAGGCTTGTGACCTGACTGTGGAGTTTGCGAACTAGTTAGACTGCATTTTGCTGCAGGAAAAGATTTTGTTGCCCAAAGTCCTGAGGAGGCCTAAATTAGTATAGGCTGAAACGCGTCGACTGTTGTCTATATTGGTGCAATCAAAAAATACAGAATTTAGTTTGAAAAGACTTTGAGAGCCTCAAGTAAAAAGGAAGTACAAAGGATTTTGACCTTCCCGGGCTACATATAAATATGATGTGGTGACCAATAAAAAGGAATAAGGTCTCATATTTGAGTGCCATAAAGCCTCAAGTAAAAAGGAAATACAAAGGATTTTGAACTTCCCTGGCTACATATAAATATGATGTGGTGACCAATAAAAAGGAATAAGGTCTTATAATTGAGTGCCATAAATTTCCTTGTTTAAATAACTGGGCATTGAAACCACCTAGACGGTTCAACATTTTTTTTTTGCTTTTTTGTGCTTGTCTTTATGTTTGTAGATATTGTATAAATATACATGTACAAAAATGTTAAATATGTTTATATATGTAAAAAAAAAGTGAATAAATAATTAGAAATAGAACTAATTAAGAAAAGAAAAAAGAAAAAAGATATGGTTTACTAAAATAAGTTATAGAAACCATTTTTGTTTATTGGATTTATTGAATTGTGTGGATGGTGACGAGATGAAGGATGATAAAGTAGAAACTGAAGACAGATAATTTATGGTATCTGCCTTATATTTGAGATTCCACAAAATATTACCATAGGCATTATTTTTTGTAAGTTTAGTTTATATTCCCAGATGCCCTAGTGGTTTAATGGGTCGCCCCTGTGATAATAGGGGATTCTCTAATAAAACACTAAATCGGCCTACTAAAAACTACAGGAAGAGACCTCTCATTTCAAGACACATTGTTTAAAAAAAGCTTTCCACAAAACCAGGTCAGGTTCTAGAGGGACCAGGCCTACCCAAGGCAGTCACGAAAAGTTTTTTTCACTAATCTTACGCATGGGCCCGCAGCACAATAGGCGGTGCCAAATTGTTACTTTTAATTGTAATTAATAGCACCATTAACGAGGGCAGTGCTTTAAAACAGAATTATAGAAGTGCAGGTATTTAGAGTACCCGATTGCTCCTGACAAGTGCCAGTACTCCACCATTAAATGTACTGCAGCACTGCTAAGAAGTGCCAGTACTCTCCTTTTCAAATTAAAGAAGTGCAGGCACTCACTGCCGGACAGTACCTGCACATTTAAAACACTGAACTTGGGCTACTTTCAGGTCTGAGGGCAGATTTGAAGGCAAGCTTGAACTCAGCTGAGATGGTAAGTGCTATCATGCACGAACAAACAGGTCTGAACACTTTCGCCATCACAAAAGAGGCTGCAGCTCCCAATCCAAAGTAATTAGGAGTCAAAATCAGTGTTGACAGAAATACACTGCAAGTGATTTTGCCTTTCCTAAAGTTTTCTGCTGTGAGGCCAAGCTGCTTAGTGGCGGGACCTATGTATACTCCGCAGGAAACCAGTTTGATTCTCATCAGGGTCATCTCAGGATTTCATCATTCTGAAGCAGACAAAATTGGTGTCACTTGGTCAACTAATAGGAACACTGGTCAGCATTAAAATGGCAAATATGCAGTAACAGGTTCTACATTAAACCAGAATTTTCCAAGCCTATATGTCTTGCCTATGCCATGTTATACAGCAGTGTGGCTGTGCAGCATAGCTAAAAGTTAGGGGAAAACAGCCCCATGAGCAGCGTGGCTGTGCAGAATGGCTAAAGTTATAGCGTTGTTGCTCTTTTTTTTCTTCTAACTTTTAGCCAAGGGGAACAGCTACGCTGCTATACTACATGGCTAAAAGACATTGTGAAAGCCAAAAGCTTTGGAATAGGCACGACCGATTGGCTTTGCAAATGCTTGTTGCTCTAATTGTGCTATTGAGGAGGCTTATGGTGGAAAATGAGAAAATGCATATTAAAGGCAACTGTCACAGCCGGCCTGGTGGGCTGCTTGGCTCTTAGAAGCGTTCACCTTGTTTGTAGACTGGAGCAGTAATGGCACCAAGTGTGGAGGTGATGGACCTTCGGTCATCTGGAGTAGTGATGCCTTGGGCGGTGTCAACAGAATGTCTGCCAGTCTGAAGAGATAGGATTCCCCACTTGGCCCATCTATTCAAGCTCCTCACAGCCACTGGCATTTCCAGGTGACCAGTCATAAAAGGTTTCTACAGGATCCATTAGCCAGCATATTTATATTTAAGCAATACTTGTTTTTGTAATCGACCTCCCAATGATGGCCGTTTCAGTTAGACCCACAGATTTGTACACAGACTTCAGAATAACTAGATATACGAAGTAGGTCCATTAACCCACTTTTGCAGTTACAAGGGCCAGTCTGCAGAGGCGTCTTTGAGGGAGTGGTTTTGTATACCCTGCTCTACAAACTAATAAATGGATTTGGCTGAGACTTTTTTTGTGATCCTGTTGCAGATGTGGCCAAGAACAAGTGGAGCGCTGCTCCTCTACTGACATGTAGAATTCCTAGTTGGTTAAGTACCTGCTGCAGCAATCTTTGTGGAATCCACACCAGTTCTCAGGCTAAAATACTAGCCGGGCAGATGTTCCTCATTGTGTGGTAGATAAAACGAGAGCCTTTGAATAGGATAGATACACTATTGTCTAAGCGACAATCATTCAGTTCTTGGTTTGCACTATACACACGGACAGCTTCATACTGCAGGTGAATTCGTACAGTACCCACAGTTGTGCATAATAAGCCGATTCATATGGTCTGAGTCATTCAGGCTCAAACCTGTTCCACTCTTGGCCTCTCACCTGAGACTACCAAAACAAATAACAATTTCAGCAAGTTGTGATTGTTTGGAGGAACCATATGGCAAGAAATAGATAATGGTGTATGTAAACGCTGTGCTGCATGGGGAGGGGGGGCAATACGGACAATGTGAGGGAGGGAAGAAGCAACACAGACAACAGAATGGTGGGAGGGAAGGAGCAACATGGGAAAACATTATGAGGGAAGAAAGAAGCAACACTTAAGTAGAAAAAAACGTGAGGTGGAAGGGAAGCAGCAACACAGGTGGAATAGAAAGAAAATGAGAGGGAGTGAAGTAGGAAGACTGACAACAGGAGGTTGGAAGGGAAGAAGTAATACAAACAGGAGGGTAGGAGGTAGATAGGAAGAAGCAGCACAGAAAGAGCAACACAGGGGAAGAAGTACTTGGTCCATGCACCAAAGGAAAGAATAGAAAGTGAAATTGGCACTGGTCAGCCAATAAGAAGGCAGCAAGCCAAGAATGACAATAAAACCAGCAAATGGTAAGCTATGGGCGGGCTCCCAGCACCTTTTAAGTAAACAAAATGCAAGCGAGAACAAATGCGCTGGTTCTCAGGCGAGAGCTAAAAAAAAGTGATTATATAATTATTTTAAGATAGAAAACAGAGGGTTCAATAGATGTTAAAGTTACAAATGGCAAACCAAGATACAATCTTATGATTTTGAGTATTTATTTACTCGATTTTTCATATTTTTTTCATTGAGCTTAGTTATTCACGTCTATGTTCAGAATAGGGGAGACATTAAGACTCAAATAGTGAATACGAACTTTCACAATTGACAAAAAAGAATTGACAAAAAAAACATTACAATGCACTTGACAATACATAAACCTTAAAACCAGTCATGGTCAGAAAGAAAGAAAACGCAACCTAAACAGTAATTTGTTAACCGCATTTCATTACAAGTTGTTAGGTTGCTGCCAGAGGGAACACACATTTATTGTATCCAGGGATAACCCTATTTATGTAAACAATTATTCCCTGCGATAGGGTACAAATCCAAGGGAGGCGTCCCACTGGTTAAAGGTGCCGACGCGTTTCGAACCCCTACACAATTTATGGGATTCTCATCAGGGCCGTGATTGGGTATAATCTAAATAAACAAAAAATCAAAACATAAGTTGGAGCTAAGCCTCCCTTAAGTGTGACTTTGGTCAGTGTTATTAAATTGGAGAACAAATTATACCTGTATTGGATACCAGGAAGGAGCCTATGTAGGAGTTCCTGAGTTTATGGCTGCTGTGTTCCAAAGAGTAAAAAGATGGGATGTGTCAAATACATATGTGCGCATGAGCCAAGGCTTGTTTTAATGCAAGGAAGGGAATCCACACTTTCCAGTGCTTCATGACTTACTTTTCTCAGTAAGCGTAGATGTTGTGATTCAATGAATAATATCCAGGTCACAAAGTGTTACGATTTCTGAAAATAATGAATTTAAACGGCAAGACCAATTCGATATGTAGGCATGTATATCAAAATCCAAAGATTAATTATTTTGGTGCTGGGTCACTTACTTATGCTTTGCAAGCGTAAATGTTGTTATTCATATGACCAATGTGCTGTTGGCAACGTTTCTGGCTTTCTGTGAATGATCAATTATAACTCAGACCCAATATTACAAGAGGTATCGAATCTGTAAATTCATCTGGCAGCATTTGCCGTCGTTAGCGCTTGTTCAAGTGTTTGCACTCACCCCTTTGTATCGCTTCTGCCTCTTCGGAGTTTCTTTCATCAGACTGCAAGCACGCGGCCCATCAGGCTTCCGGTATATAATTGGCTTGAGACCGCAGTACGGTCTCTTGCATTCTGGGCTTGGTAGTTCTAGAAGCAGGTTTCCTTGAATGCGTTATGTAAAATGGATACATAGTATACAAATTGACTCCGAATGCAACAAATGACACTCTTGTGGTCTGGGCTTAGTAGTTTCAAGGGCAGGTTTAATTGAAAGCGTTGTGTGAAATAGATATGTTGTGCATGGATTTACAAAGATTGCAACAATTGTAGCAGATAGTGAACGAAATGTGACAGTTCGAGAAAGTGATGTTCATGCGCACATACATCAAATGCTACCTACTTCAGATAATTCATTTAACCAATGGATGGAGCTGTTAAATTTAAGGATAAAATACGCTTCTTGTCTTAGGAGTGTAGAATCAATATCACCTCCTCTGGAATTCAGTTTCACCACACAGAACAGTCCACTTAAAAACTTTCGCAGAATGATTTCTCTCCATTAAGTGGTTGACCATCGGTGCTGTGGCTACCTTCATTTTGATTCTGGACCAATGCTACACAATGTGCGGACTGACCTCTTGATTAGTTTTGTCTACGTAAAGTTTTTGGAACAGGCATATAATGACGTACACAACATTCTTAGTATTACAATTCGTAAAGTCTCTGTGTGTGCATGTGACATTATTGTGAGTAAAGTCCGTTCTGTCCACCGTTGTTTCGCAAGCAGAGCAATTTTCGCATTTATGGTGGCCTACTAGTGGTTTTAAGTTCCATTGGGTTCGTAGTTTTTTTTTTCCTGGGGGTTGGGCGGGGGGGTACAATCTTTGATCGAATTATTTGTTGACCAATACTCACATTTTTCTTCATTGCTAAAAGTGGTGGTAATAATGGATGTTCCAGGTTTGACATCATGTGCCAATTTGTAAGGATGATCTGCCAAAATATATTGGTGTTCGGTCCGTAAGTGGAAACGCAGACAAGTTTCCCCAGCTTGTGTTTCGGTTTCTTCATAAGCAAATTATTTTGAGGCATGAACCACATATCATTGCGTGTTTAAGTAGTTTTTTTGGGATATCCTCGCAATTGGAGTTAATCACATAGGACACCGGATTGAATTTCATAATCTTCCCTTCGTGAACAATTTGGCATGACTCAACAATTGCCCAGAAAGCAAATTCTCTTTTGAAGATCTTGCGCGAAAGCTCCTGTAATGTAACATGGTGTTTTTGTCTGTTGATTTCTTGTGCAGAGACACTGTCAGTTTGCTGTCAATCGGTCTCACTTCCATGTCAAGGAATGTTAAGCAGGAGGTACTTCTGGTGAGAGTGAATTGGATATCTGGGTGCCTGTGGTTGATCCAATCATGGGATTTTACAAGAGCGGTTTTAGAGCCATGCCACAAGTAACAGGTATCGTCAATATAACAATAATCTTGTTGCAGTTGTTGGAAGAAAGGGTTGTTGTTGAAAATGAATATCCTCAAACCGGGCCACTTACAGCACCGCCATGTTTGGGGCTAAAGGACAACCCATTGCGGTCCCTTTAGTTTGGATAAAAAAATTAACATCGAACTTGAAGTAATTCTTTTTAAGGGATAATGCTTCTAGTCATACAATGAATTTGGTGGGTATGCAATGCTGGCGTGATCTGGTTTTTAAGTAGAACTCAATTGCTTCTAGTGCCTCATCTTGAGGGATTTGAGTATATAGTGATACTACCTCAAACGATACAAGAACATTTAGAGAAGGATCAAAGCTGGAACCTTCAATTTTCCTAATGAAATCTGTAGTGTTGTGTAAGTATGACGGGACTCCTTGAAGAAATGGTTTCAAGAACGTATCTACGTATTTTGAGATTGGTTCCCACAGGGAATCACAGCCCGACACAATCGGTCTTCCTGGCGGTTCTTCTAGATGTTTGTGGATTTTTGGTAAAAATGAAATGACAAGAATTCTTGGGTGCTTTTTAACTAAAAATTCAGATTCCTTTATTCCCAAAATGCCTTCATCAAAGCCTCGATTTATGACACTTCGAACTACCTCCTGTATTTCCCACGTCGGATCTTCCTTAATTTGTCTGTACCATATTGGGTTCTGTACATGGTTTCAGCCTTCCTTCAGGTACATCTCTTTGGGCCAAACTACTACGGCAACGCCCTTGTCCGCAGGCTTAATGACTATGGAGTCGTCATCCTTGAGTCCTTTGATCGCATTTTGTTGACTTGTCATGTTGTACGTCATGTATGATTTCTTCTTCTCTAATTGGAGAATAGATGAAAGTACTACTTGTTCAAAGGCCAAAACCTCTTTAGGCATCATATGGGTTGGTCAAATGAAACTAGATTTGTTGGCAACCCCTGCTGGTTTGTTGGACTGCCAATTGTCTTTAGTGGAAAACAATTGTTTTAGTCTTATTTTGTGGAAGAACTCCACTGCTTCAATCTTCATTCTAGCGAAATCCATTCTACGAGGAATGAATTTAAGGCCTAGCTGTAGCACTCCTTTTGTGAGTACTTTGTTTGACAGATTAACGATGGGTGACAGAGATATGATTTGTAGAACTGGCGCCTAGTGCGTATCTCGCATGGTTGTGTTTTGAAGCGTACTTTTTTCTGTTGGCCTTTTCCTAAAAATTTTTTTTTTTTAATTCTTTGTTGGTTCTTATTTGATGGTCCTTCGCCTAAATCAGAGTCACTAATTGATTCTGATGATGTCTCTGAGAAAGTCGAAAACCTATTTTGTGATCGGCCAGGATATTCGGACATGACTCTACGTGGGTCCGTCCTTGTGTAGAAATCCTCCTTAAGATAAGCTGAATGTTTTAAGGACCTTCACTAATTTCAAAGACTTGAAATTAATAGTATTATCCTTGAAGGTGACCAGTTCTTTGTCAATTTTTTCAAGTAGGGTCTTTGCCTCCGCAGGAGAATGGTTATCCTTAACCGCCTGAATGAGTTCTTCTAATTCCTCAGCCTATTTTTTTACAAATGCGTGCTGTTTCACAACATATATGCTTCTGAGAAAAGTAAGTCATGAACCACTGGAAAGTGCATATTTCCTTCCTTTCATTCAAACAAGCCTTGGCTCGTGCGCACTTATGTATTTGACACATACCAACTTTTTACTCTTTAGAACACAGTTTAGCCATATACCCAGGAACTCCTACAAAGACTCCTTCCAAGTATCCAATACAGGTATAATTTGAACTCCAAGTTAATAACACCGACCAACGTAACACTTAAGTGAGGGTTAGCTCTAAATTATGTTTTAATTTTTTGTTAATTTAGATCATACCCGGTCACGACCCTGATGAGAATCCCATAATTGTGTAGGAGTTCGAAATGCGTGGGCACCTTTAATCAGTGGGACACCTCCCTTGGATTTGTACCCTATCTTAGGGAATTGTTTGCATATATAAATTTATTGTATCCATGGATAACCTTGTGTTACCTCCGGCAGTAGCCTAACAACTTGTAATGAAGTGTGGTTAACAAATTACTGTTTAGGATGCGTTTTCTTTCTTTCTGAAACCATGACTGGTTTTTAAGTTTTATGTATTGTCATGTGCATTGTAATTTTTTTTGTCAATTATTTTTTGCCAATTGTGAAAGTTCATATTCACAGTTTGAATCTTAATGTCTCCCCTGTTGTGAACATAGACGAGAATAACTATGTTCAATGAAAAAATATGAACAATCGAGTAAATAAATACTCCAACCCATATGATTGTTTCTTGGTTTGCCATATGATAATTGTATAACTTAAATGTGATGAATAGATTTTCTTTGTGTTTCTAATAGTAGGCCCTTTCTAGTTGTCGTTTAGGGCCATACCCCCATTGATATTAAGTTACAAATGCAGCAGGCTACAAACCAGAGAACAAAATCTAAAAACTACTGAAACATAAGTGGTTAAAAAAAAACATGATAACACAATATAAAATATCAATCATTCCTACATGATGCTAGAAGGTGTATACTGTAAAAGAGATAATCATTCAGTATTAGAAAATGCATTATTTATAGTAATATTTTTTTTCTTCAGAAGCACATTAACGGATGTATTTCAATACAGTTCTGATATATCTTTTACAGCTCATAGTGTGGACCTATTGTACCCTCATTCTGCTGAAATCTGTATGTGGCTAAGCAGAGCTTTTGAGTGCACAGTATGGTTTCGAAGTTTTTTTTTAACATAGCCCACTGCAATATTGTTTTCCTGACTGAAGCATCTTTGATGGTTGTTAAACGGTAACTACCATTTACACAATTGCAAACCGAATTCAAATGATAAAACACCCATACATCTAAACCACTAGCAGTCAAGCATACTGTTAATTCTTGCATAAAGGGACTGATGGGAAAGCTAGAAGTGCCACTTCAAGAAGTAGGGTTATTAGAGGCTAGAATGGCGAAAAAAACAATATTGCTATTATTTAAAAAGTTAATGGTCCACACACAAAAAAATAGATGGCATCAAAGCCAGATGGAGAAATGCATAGGCACAATAGAAAATGGGGTATGTATGCATACATCCCAAGAGTTATCTGCTTGATCTGGTTTCTGCTTGGTCAAATTGAAACTCTCCATACAGTTTAATACACAAGGTTCAGTTGTAGATATCTGGGTGAACAAATACTGAAATGTGCTTAGGAGGCTGTGGCCAAAAGGCTATGTTTATCCACAAATTATGAAGTGGCTCGGTCATAGAGAAATACTGGAAATAATTTGGTAGGAAGTTGGAGAAAACACGGAGATTCCCCTACCAAGGAAAGATAAAGCGCCTTGATGGGTCATCCCATTACCAGCAGCCACTTGGAAATGGACCCACAATGAGAACTGGTGTACGGCAACGGACAAGCTGGAATGTAAAGGGAAGGGTTGTCTGAGGATACTCATTAAAAAACTTTGCAGATAGTGGACTTGGTTAAGTGAGAATATCAAGTCAAGGAGAACAAGTAGCAATGTACCATAGAGCCACAAGTAAAGTTATTACTAATTACAAGAACTTCCACACTATCCTGTAACAAATATCCTGTAGATGAAAAGGCTTATAAGCGTGCAGGTGGATTATCATGCCGTTTTGCCTGCATTAGTCACATATTTGGTCATAACTGTAATATATACATCATGCAGACACCATATTTCCTTTTTCAGTGTTGTCACAAAACGTTTCCTATTGTTTAAATTAACATAAAAATTGACAAACTCAAAAGATTTATTTTTAAAAATCCTCTTCATCCTATAAATCACTAAATCCTTAAATCAAAGGACACTTAACTTTGTTTTTTTAACCCCATGTACATCCCAAGATGGTATATGAAATTTGGTAAACTTTATTCAACTATTTCAAAAGGTTAGCCAAAAATAGATTTTAAAAGGTCCCCTGTATTCACTGAAAAGGGCACATTTCTATTTCTGGCTCAAATGCAAGAAAGCCATGATATTCACCAGTTATGTTTAACACCACAGGATGCTTGTTTCCGGTCCAGGGAAGACATGGCTTGGCAGTTTGGGCTGGACTGTTCCCATGAGGCACAGGGTCAGACTGATTTGCATATGGCCATGTCTGAACTGGGGTGGCGGAGTGAGCTAAAGAAGGATGATGGATAAAACCCAGATCAGTTGACTGGGGGTGAGTGCTTGCAATGTTCAACACTCCGTCCATCATACCCTTTGGTTTTGCTTTGTAACGCCACAACAACACACAACTTGTGTTGTCCTCCATGTTGTTCTCTTTAAAATTCTTTTCTTTGTTCTGTTGGCAAAGTGTGAGTGGGTGAGTAAGTGAGTGAGAGTGTGTGTTTGTTTTCCTAACCATAACGGATTAATTTCAGTGGTCTTCTTCATTTGAGCCACAACCATTACTGTTTTTTTTGTTGCAGTAATCCTATGTGTAGAAAAAAAGTGAAATAGCAAATTGTGTATAATGGTATTATATTGGGGTATGCAAAATAGTTGCATGGTTTAAAGCATCACATTTTTAAACGTCCATGCTTTTCCAAATGCTAAGCTGCCAAAGTATGTATATGTGTGTGTGTGTATATATATATTATATATATATATATATATATATATATATATATAAATATAATTTTCTTTTTTTTTTTTAAGGTGAAAAGCAAAAAAAGGGTCCTGTGCGGCCGTAGGTGTATCTGCAACAAATGATGGATGAATGCTGAATGATTCTGACATTCTCCCCCAGTCATGTATGACATTGTTCTGCATTCTGTCCATCAATAGTTCTTTAGGTCTCGCCTGAGCCAATGCGCTTGCGCATTGCTCCAGCGAGATTATAGTAAGCGGAAAAGAAAAGTCCACCAAGACGGCTGCGGATCGCATACAGTTCTTGTGATCTATGCGCATGCACACCATCGCCAGTCACATAACACACCACCATTTGTCTGTGCCTCGGCATCAGACTTCAAAGACTGACGTTCCCCCGCCCGCACATCGCGCACCACCATTTGTCTGTGCCTCGACATCAGACTTCAAAGGCTGCCGCCCCCTCCCCCCCATTAGACTTCAAAGGAATGCGCTCCCGAACTTGCTGGCCTCGCTCTCTTGAGCCTTTATTAACTTGTTCTCATGGTCTGTTCTTCATCCCGCTCTCTTTCTCCTTACCTCTGTTTCTTCCGCTCTCTCTCGCTTTCAAGATTGTGGTTTCATATTGTTTGCCCTGGCTCTTCTCTTCCATACAGGCTCACTTCTGTTGCTTTCTGCTTTTGCTCCTATGAATTTTGGCCTATCTCCAACCTCCTCCCTCGCTGATCTTGGATCTCGTCCCCCTCCTCCTCTTTCCTCTCTACCTCGCCTCTCCCGCGCTTACTGTTCCTGTCTCCTATTCATTCATCTTCCTCATCCAATTTACCACCCTCTCTTCATCTCACAGACATACTTCCATTCTTGGCTAAGAAAATCATTGCAGTATTGATCTGTGCCTACTCGTCTCTCTTCATAACACATCCCATGCTTTGTTAATCAATGTTATATACATAACAAAGGTTTTGTTTGAAGGACTATTAAGAGGATACTTCACTCGGGGACACAACCACATCACTCGGGGGCACCACCGCATCACTCGGGGGCACCACAGCATCACTCGGGAGCACCACAGCATCACTCGGGAGCACCACAGCATCACTCGGGAGCACCACAGCATCACTCGGGAGCACCACAGCATCACTCGGGAGCACCACAGCATCACTCGGGGACACCACAGCATCACTCGGGGACACCACAGCATCACTCGGGGACACCACAGCATCACTCGGGGACACCACAGCATCACTCGGGGACACCACCGCATCACTCGGGGACACCACCGCATCACTCTGGGACACCACCGCATCACTCTGGGACACCACCGCATCACTCGGGGACACCACCACATCACTCGGGGACACCACCACATCACTCGGGGACACCACCACTACATCACTCGGGGACACCACCACTACCTCACTCGGGGACACCACCACTACATCACTCGGGGACACCACCACTACATCACTCGGGGACACCACCACTACATCACTCGGGGACACCACCACTACATCACTCGGGGACACCACCACCACATCACTCGGGGACACCACCACATCATCACTCAGCCCAACCACATCATCACTCAGCACCACAACAGCACTGTCCTTGCTGGTTACCAACAAGCATTGCCATAGCCAATAGGACTCGCATTAGGAATGTGTAAGCTATTGGCTTTGTGAATAACAATGCTATTAATTTAGATATTTTCAAAGCCAACACATTAAAAAAATGTGTCATTTACAATACCAATAGCTCACACTTTCCTAATGCGAGACCTATTGCATTGCAAATACTTGTTTTGTATTTGTCACCCAGAGTGTGACGGGTATGCCCAGACGTGGGTCCAGTGCTCTCCATGCCACTGGTGTCAAGCTATCCTGACTGATGAGGAGTGAATCTCCGAAACCGGTCCTTGGATGCTTGTTTCCAGTCCAGGGAGGACCTTGCCTGACAGTTCGGGCTGGACTGTTCCCATTGGGTGCAGGGTCAAGACTGATTTGCATATGGCTGGGTCCAAACTGGAATGGCATGGTGAGCAAAAAAACGATGGATTTAGGCCCCGATCTCTGTACTGGGGTGAATGTATGACATTCTTCTGCATCTTGTCCATGAATTGTTCTTTTTGCACTTGTCACTCCGAGTGTGACTGGTATGCCCAGATGTGGGTTCCGTGCTCTCCATGTCACTGGAGTCAAGCTATCCTGGCTGACGAGTGGTAAAACCCCGAAACTGGTCCTAGGATGCTTGTTTCCAGTCCAGTGAGGACCTGGCCTGGCAGTTCGGGGTGGACTGTTCCCATTGGGCACAGGGTCAAGAACTGATTTGCATATGGCTGGGTCCAAACTGGAATGCCGTGGTGAGCAAAGAAATGAAGGATTTTGGCCAAGATCTCTGTACTGGGGTGAATGTATGACATTGTTCTGCATTCTGTCCATCAATTGTTCTTTTTGCTGTGTGGCCGTAGGAGCATTTCTACTGTTGTAGATAACCATGAGCATGCTGCACTCCTTCTGCATCTTGGAATTCTTACAACAGTGAACGCAAAAAACATAGCTCATTGTGTATTGGTTATGGTGTTAAAAATAATACAATTGGACAAATGTGAGCAACTAGAACATCAGATCACCAAAACGGTTTTTGTATTTTTTTTAGCCACTGTTTAATTTTCATGGACCACCCATGCTGCCTCGTGGCCCTCCTAGATCACAAATCCTGGAGCTAGACCTGCTAAAAACGTACTCGGATACAGTTCTACATGTTCCTGATTGGAGAGGATTGAGGACAGACATATGGACTCCCATACTCCTCCTCCAACTCCCGTCAACAGTTTTGGATGCTTACCTATTTTCATTATTCTGCATAACAAGGCAATCTGTAACGTGATGCTCAAAATGGAATCCTTACAACAAAAAGGGGGGCCCTTAGTGGCAGAAGGAGAGAGGGAGCCCCTTTCTATCAGCAACTCTCTTCAGCTCTTCTGCCAAAGAATGCTTCTCTATTCGCAACTGTACCTCCAAATACTAACAGATGGGGATCCTTAAACACTAACTAGCCAGCCATGCAGCCTTATCTAACACACATTCATGCCAGCAGTATGGTCCCTTACTTCAATTCGCTGATATCTTTAAGGGAAACGACGACAAGTAATGTAGAGGTACAATACACGGAGCATCGTTTTTAGATTTCGTTGGAGACAGCATGCGATGTCGCTTGCGACAAGCTTTTGTTTCTTAGAATAATAAAACACTAAGAAGCATTTGCAATGCAATCGGTCTTGCATTTGTGAAAGTTAGAGCTATTGGCATTATACATTATAATGCTTTTTACGTATTTCTTTTTTGTTTGCAGTGGAGTAACCTAAGAGGTAAAGCAGCTGACTTTGGAATTGGTGAACTAAGTTTCAGTTTTAAGATTCAGTAACCGTCCTGTGCTTTATGTAAATATTTTTTTTGTTCTTATTAAAGGGTGTTGGGCAGCAGGTTCATAAAACCAAAAACAAATAAATAAGCAAAACAGCTACAGTGAAGTCACCCACTTACTGCTTAGGAAGAACGGGGACATTTATAGGGGGTAATGTGCATTGTAATGTGGCAATGTGTGCACTTTGCGACAGGACACTAGCTACACGAGGGGCGCAAGCGCTATAAATATGTTGGATACAATGGCCACCATTCACTAATGTGCGGAGAGGTTCAGTATCGGACATACATGAGGGCGGCACCCTCTGCAGGGCAGTGAACAGTGAAACGAGGGAGGAGGAGGGCACATGGTGCACTTCAACAACTTCCTGTCAGTAACAAAACAAAGTTTTCAAATCCTGTCAGATAGTGCATGCACTGTCTATTAGGCTCCAACTAAAAAGATATTGTGTTGGTACAGTCATTTGTACCCAATGTAAGAAGAACTGCAAAAATACCATGGTGCAAATAACATTAGTACCAGGTATCAGAGGTGTTTTTTACACAATGACGAACTGTGGTAATAAGTAACAACATCAAAAAGTTCTTGCACCCAAGTTGCTGGTGTTATTACCCCTTGAATATTGTGTTACAAGGATAGTGAACACCTGTTCCGAACTGGTTGTAACTGACTGTACAACCACAGAAGCAAGTGCAATTTTCACTCAGCTCCTGGTGAGAGCATGTGTTAGAATGGGTGCAAACCCAAACACTCTAATTTTACACAAAATCATGTAAACTGAGTTAGAAAAATAACCAAACATCTCAAAACTGACGAACGTGCCCTTCTTTAACACAGCTAGATCAATTTAAGGTTTGCAGTCAAGTATTGGACTAGATCTACTGCACAATTCCATTAGAGTTTACCAAAATGACCACACCGATGCAACGAATTTCCATCCACAGTTTGCAAGGCGTGAAGTCACATGTGTCATCTTACACAGAGTGTAACGAGTGGTACTTGTACATAGCTGAAATGCTAGGAAGACTACGGGGAAGGAGACCCCCTCACTGCCCAATATATTTTATTTTCTTGAGTGGAGTGGCAAAGTGCAAGGACTCCCGGCCACCTTGTCTTTTCATGCCCACTACAATTACCACCTGGTGCCATGCCACTTTCGTTTGCCGGCCTGGCACTATTTGCTGCAACATTGTTTTCATATAGGTCAGTGGCAGGCATCCAAGGCCACAACTCCCAGAATGCATTAGCCTGTCATGTGGAAGAGCAGTACTCGAAACACGAATGCTGTGACAAGAAGAATCGAGGTAATGACCCAACCCACCACTCTGCTGCTGTAGATGATATCACCAAGAACAGGTCCAGAATAATAATTTTTTTGAATAACTGTGATTTCACTTTGCCATTTAGGTAGTCCTTTGTCCCATACCCACAATCTACCCCCTCTTTGGCCATTTGTAGTAGCACCTTAAGACATCTGCACACACCCCTTTATGGAGCACTACCAAAGCAGAAGGAAGGAAACACAGCTCAGTTGTGAATTGACCGCCGTTTAGATTTCTATCTGAAATGTCACTGTCAATGGAAACACCATTTCAAGACTAAAACGCATAACATTGTATGTTTGTTAGTAGTTTCCACCCATACACACTGACATCATTCAATCATATGCCAGACACTGTAAGGAGCCTTTAGCTGGTATAGTACCTCGCCAGGATGACGTACACGTAGTGTTCAAGCATGTGACCTGTTGTCCACAACAAACTGCCATGTATTCCCCCTATGCCACCTGAGTGTTGAGGGTCTGCGGGGCATGGCCCACGATATCTGTCGATCAAGGGACTGCAGTCAGATGCTTCTTAATGACCTCACCTTCCCCATTGCGCAGGACGCGCAAGAGGTGGGAGGCTGGATCTACAAGCCCCATAACACCCTGCACTGCTTGCAAGGCGGGAAGGCTCAGTAGCGTGTCGGTACGACAATTCTAGTAACTCATCTGCCCTGGGGGATGTATCCAGGGGAAGAAAGGCTAAAATGGCCGAAAGATAGCCTTTAAGAGTGCCCAGAGCAGAGCCCTGCTGGGCCTAAGAAAGAAGGAAGAGGAGAACCTATGAAAGAGGGGCAGGAAGGAGATCCACAGCCTTTGCTGTGCACCATGCCACAAGTTTGTTCCATCTACAGGCGTGTACCATTTTAATGGAGGGATGCCTGGCTGCCAAGATGAAATTACAGACTTCGGGAGGAAGTTCAAAAGCTGTCAAGTCTCACCGCTCCATCTCCATGCAAGGAGGTGGAGCCTGGACAGGTTCGGGGGAGGATCATCCCCTGCTGCTGCCACAGAAGATTCACCTGAAGAGGAAGTCTGATCGGAGGATCAATGGCCATGTCCAAGAGCTCTGGGTACCAGACTCTTCGTGCCCAGTCCGGAGCCACAAGAATGACTTGGGCCAGGTCGCGCTTGATCTTCAGCACTCTGGGCAGAAGTGGTACAGGTGGAAAGACGTACATGAGGGCGCAATTTCACTCACAATGATAGGCGTTGCAGAGCAAGTGCAGCCTTGGAAACTACAATGTGCAGAACTGCTGACATTGCACGTTCTCTTAGGTGGCAAACAGATCTAACCAAGGCTCTCCCCACTGCTGAAAGAGACCTTGCACCACCTCTGAGTGAAGACGACATTCGTGATCCATCATGTACTGGCGGTTGAGTTCGTCCGCCCAGGCGTTCAGGGAACCTGCCAGGTGTTGAACCATCAGAGATATGCCCTGATGGTCCAGCCATGTCAAAAGGTGAAGAACCTCTTGACATAGGGTCCACGACCCCACCCTGCCCTGTTTGCTGCACGGTGTTGTCCGTTAACACCTGCACGACTCTTCCTTTTACAGAAGGAAGGAATGCCTTCAGTGCAAGACGAATAGCCAGGAGATCTAGAAGGTTGATGTGGAGCCCATCCCCACCAGAGACCAGAGGCTTCTTATCTCCGCCTCTCCAATGTAGCCGCCCCATCCCAGGAGTGATGCAACCACTGGTTGGGGAAGGGAGAGGGATCTGCCGTTGACCCAATCCTGGTTATGGAGCCACCACTGCAGCGGACGTGCAGTCCCCTTCGAGATCTGGACAACATTGGACAGATTCCCCTGATGCTGCGCCCACTGGAACTTCAGATCCCACTGCAAAGCCCACTCACGCCACCTGGCATGATCCACCAACAGGATGCAGGAGGCTGTGAGGCCCAGCAGTCTCAGAGTCAATCTCACCGAAATCCGGGATGCAGGCTGAAACATCGGTATCAAAGCCCAAATATCCCGTACTCGCTGCTCGGGAGGATAGGCCCGAAACTGCGCTGTATCCATAACTGCTCCGATGAAAACGAGCTTCTGGAGGGAGTCGGGTGTGACTTCAGCACGTTGATAATGAACCCCAACGAATGCAGGAGGTCCGCCGTAGTGTGGAGGTGGGAGAAGACAGCCTGGGTAAGCCCGCCTTCAACAGCCAGTTGTCGAGATAAGGGAAACTTAAATCCCTGATCTACGCAGATGAGCTGCGACCACCGCCATCACTTTCATGAACACCCGAGGGGGGCTGGTAAGGCCAAAGGGGAGCACGGTAAACTGAAAATGCGTGTGGCCTACCGTGAACCATAGGTAACGCCAGTGGGTAGGCAGGACGGGGGTGTGAAAATAAGTGTCCTGAAAGTCCAACGCTTCCATCCAGTTTCCAGGGTCGAGGGCAGACAAAACCTGAGCTAAGGTTAGCATTTTGAACTTCTCCTTCCAGAGGAAGCGGCTGACATCCCTAAGGTCTAAGATAGGATGTAGGACTTTGTCCTTTTTGGGTACCAGGAAGTAATGGGAATAGTAACCACGACCTACTTCTGGCACAGGAACGTGCTTGATATCTACCTTGGCCAAGAGAGCCGTAACTTCCTGGTGAAGAAGGGTCAGATGATCCTCCAACACGGGATGGTTTGATGGTCTCACTGAGCGAGGGGTAGTCTGGAAAAGGAGGGAGTAGCCCCTTCAGACTATTTGTAAAACCCACCTATCCGACATGATGTTGCGCCAGTGGGGGGTGGTTGTGGATCCTGCCACCCACTGGCAACTGGTGACCCTGAAAAGTCAGAGTAGGAACGTTTTGGAGGCTGCTGCAGGGAGGGCATTGGTGACTGGCCCGCCCGCTGGCTCCCAGACCCATAACGCTGGGTCCCACGTTGCCAGCTGCGCAAAGACTAGATAGCTGGCAGAGGCCTGTGGCTCTGGGTTAAACGTGGTGGTGCACCCCTTCCGTAGCCACGAAGGGGGCAAAAGGCATACTGCATGGGGCGAGAGGTAGCAGCGAGGCCCAAGGATCTGGCCATAGCCCTAGAGTCCTTGAAACGCTCAAGCAAGTTGTCCACCTTGTCACCAAACAGGCGACTGCCATCAAAAGGCATGGCCAAAAGGGTCGATTGGACATCCCCCGAGAAGCCAGTGGACATCAGCAAAGCGCAGCACCTGAGCCGGGCGTAGGGCCTCAGAGCTACTAACGTTGAAATCCTTCTACCCAGTGAGTCAACGGTGTCCAGTCCACACCGAATGGAGAACTTTGCTGTGTGTCTACCCTCTGCGACAGCGCAGGTGAGCACGGCCCGGGACTCTTCCCAAGATTGCCCAGCTCGTTGGATTCCCTTTCTAGAAGAGCTGTAGTGAATGCGCCTTTTGAGGTTGAGGCTTGGACCACCAAGATCTCAGGGGTAGGGTGTTGGGAGAGGAAAAGTGGGGCCAGGCAGTGGTGTCGGACAATCAGCCTGTCCACAAGAGTCCCTGTGCTGGGCTTGGGCCAAGTTCCTAGAATGATGTCAGTAAGGTCCTCATTGAAAGGCAGCAGGGGCTAGGAAGAGGCTGTTTCTGGCTGAAGCACCTCAGTCAGGAGGTTAGTCCTGACAACCACCGTAGGAAGCTCGAGGCCCAGGGCCTCAGCCGCCCTAGGCAACACTACAGTGTAGCTCCCCGGGCAGAAAGCATACCAAGGTCTGGGGAGGTATCCAGACCACTGGCATCACCCAACTCCTCTCTCCAGTCTGGCTCTTCAAGTTGGTCTTCTAGAGGGTCAACAGACCCCTCCCAGTCCTCCACACGCACCTCTGGCTGCCAGCCATGGCGGTAGGGAACGCCAGGGAAGAACAGCGGTACAAAAGTACCCTCTGGTGCCGGTACTGGCGTCGGTCCACGTCGGTCCGTCACCGTGTCTAAGTTGGGGCTGAGGCAGGGGTCGACATCAGCTGGGGGCAATGCCGGCATCTAGGGCAGCGCCACTTGTAGCGGCTCTGGGGAAGGTACCGTGATGTAGACCGGCACCGATCTGAATCCAGCCCTGGTTCCATGGGGGACCTGCGGAGCAGAGGCCGGAGCCACCGGCATCGAAGGCCTAGAGCTCCCAGCCGACTCCGTGAGGCCCAAAGGTGCTCCAGCAGAGTCAGGCTGCCGAAAAATGGAGTGGAGGGCTTTGTAAAATGCACAAAGTTGGGCAGGGGATGCTCCGGGTCCTGGGAGGGAAGCGCGGAGCCCTCCCAGCGGTCTACGATGATGGAGCAGGAGAGTGGGCAGTGTGCCGGATCCCGCATTGCGTCAGCCAACGGACGGGGAAAGGCGAAGAGCAATGATGCTTCTTTGCCTTCTTCTCGTGCTTAAACTTAGCCGATGAGTGCAAAGACTTCGATGACGAATGGCGAATGGCGATGGCTCCGCGATCGGTCCCGCGACCTTCCCTCCACCTCGAACGGCATGGAGCAGACTTCCGAGACTCCAAAAGCTTTTGGGACCGTTAATGCAAAGACTTAGAGTTCAAGGCCCAGCAGTCGGAGCACGACTTTGGATCGTGATCGCGCTCCAGGCACCAAAGTCATATGAGGTGTGGATCGGTACCCGACATCAACTTGTGACAGGAGTCACAGGGTTTGAAACCGGGTCGACGACTGGACATCCCTCGTGCACCAGGAGTCGTAAGACTCAAAAAAGATGTCGACAAAAGTCGAAAAAGAGTTAGTCAAAAGTGACTAGGGGCATGCTCTCTCCGGATCTGCGCTGGCTGGTGGCAGAAAAGGAAGAACTGACGCCAGCGCACAGAGGCGGCATCTCAGTAGACACCGCAAGTTATCCCGCCAACCACAACGCCGACAAAGGACGCAGAGTCGACTGACGCCACCTCCTGACACGCAGGGGTACTGCTTATAAAAAATGTCGCCAGATCCAGTCTGATGCCTGGGGGTAATTCTAAGGTAAGGAAGCTATAACTACAGACTCTTTGAGATACTACTTTTTCTTTACTTTCAGTCATGCTGCACAGCAGCCGCACTGTTGTTCACATGGCTTAAATACACTGAAAATGCAAATAGCTCTTGCATAGGCAAGATCTAATGGTTCTGCCAATGGTCGTTTCAAACACAGCTCAGATTACCAATCAGTGTGGAATTACTGCTGCTCCTGTCCAAGACAAGTGAATATGGCAGACCTAGGTCTTACAAAACAAAACGTGGTTGGAACAGTCACAAGAAGCTCCCCCAAACAGGTCCAAAAACAATGAAGGCTTACGATTCAACCACATCACAACCCACTATGGTTAATGAAAAGTATCAGAACAAAACACCAAATCTTAGTATAGATGAATAAAAAGAATCTTGGCTTCCAGGCATTAATTAGGACTTACCCACCCTCCTTCATACTTCGAACTTGTTGAAATCATAACTATTCTGCTTCTTCAGGACTCTCCAAAATCAAAGAGAACACACAAGTCAAAACTAAGAAAAACAAACTTCCAGCATAACACATTAAACAGGCATACATCCAAAGTATCCAGTGTATATAATCTACCTCTGACCCTGCTCGCTGGCAGGTCGCTCACCACGCCACCACACGGCCGCCAGCTGCCTGGTACCCGCTCCCTGCCGCCCACCTGTTTTCCCGCCGTTCCCCGCTCCTTCCTGCCGCTGCGGCCCGCCCCCCTGCTCCCCATTGGCCACCCCGCTCCCGCCTCCCAGCTGCTCCTCCCTCTCCCCCTCTTAAGGAGGCCGCGCAGTGGCGTAGGTGCGACCTCGGACCCTGCTCGCAGGCAGGACGCTCCCGACGGCCGCCAGCTGCCTCGTACCTGCTCCCCGCCGCCCGCCTGTTTTCCCGCTTGTTTTCCCGCTCCTTCCCGCTCCTTCCCGCCGCTGCGTCCCTGCGCCCCGCCCCCCTGCTCCCCATTGGACACCCCGCTCTCACCTCCCAGCTGCTCCTCCCTCCTTATCCCCCTCTTATGGAGGCCGCGCAGCGGGCACACCGCTGGCGCGCCAAAGGCAAGCCCATCTGCGCCGGTCCGCACCCAGCGGCAGAACCCCTGGACCACACGAACACATCAACACCAGACTCCGCTACGACGCCAGCACCCTCTATGCACTCAACGCCGACCGAAACCACACCTGCTTCCAAGCCACCCCAAAACGGACTCATGGACCTTTCTCCTGCCACACCTGCAGCTTCACCTGCGACAGAGCCACCAAACCTCCAAGGACTGGACCTAACCACCTCCGCTGCATACTCCTCAACAACCGCTCCGTACGCAAACACGCCGTCGAGCTCTGGGATCTGCTCGACACCTCCGCCCCAGACGTGGCCTTCCTGACTGAGACCTGGTGGGACGACTCCTCGGCGTCCGACATCGCCAAAGCCTTCCCGGACGGCTACAAGATCACCCGCAGAGATCGCGCCAACGGAATCGGAGGAGGAATAGCCATCGTCCAAAAGTCCACCCTCAAGGTCGCCACCCAGGCAGACGACACCCTCAACACCGCCGAACACCTGCACTTCCGGATCCACACCGACCCCAACACCACCCTCAGAGGAACACTCAACTACAGACCCCCCGGACCTCCAGCTCATTTCAGCGACTCCATCGCCACACACGCCAACTCCGCCACCCTGATCGCCAACCTCGGCCTCAGACAACTCGTCACCGCACCCACCCACGCCGCTGGCCACACGATGGACCCCGTCTTCCCCACAGGTACCCACGCACCTTCGACCACACCACCGAACTCCACTGGACCGACCACCGCTGCATCCATTTCACCTTCAATAAACCAAGCACGCACCACCGCACCAAACAGCTACCTCGCCGCTGCTGAAGCAAAGTCACCGAAGACCAGCTGATCAACACCCTCGGCCAAAACACACCCACCGACCCCACCAACCCCACCAACCCAGACACCGCAGCCCTCAACCTCAGACAGTGGATCTACAACTGCGCCAACACCCATGCCCCACTCAAGAAACCCTCCAACAACCACGCCAGCAAGAGAGCCACCTGGTTCACAGACGAGCTGCAGACCTCCAAACGCGCATGACGGAAACTGGAGAAGATATAGCTCCACAAATGCACTCAGGACAACCACGCAGCCCACTAGGACGCCACCCGCAGACATCGCCACCTCATCAGATTAGCCAAGAGATCCTCCTTCAAAGACCGCCTGGATAACAAGGCACACGACAGCAAAGGGATTTTCAGCATCGTAAAGGAACTCTACAACCCCAGCGCCAACGACATACCGCCCTCACAAGAACTGTGTAACTCACTGGCCATCTTCTTCTATCGCAAGATCGCTGACATCCATGGCAGCTTCAACACCATGACCGCCCGACTACGCCAGATCCCACCTCCCCTGTGAACACCACCAGCGCCAACCGCCTGACCTCCTGGTCCAACGTCAACAACAAGACACGCAAGGTCATGAACCCCATCTACTCAGGATCTCCGTCAGACCCGTGCCCACACCACGTATTCAACAAAGCAGACGCTGCCATTGCACCCCAACTACAGAAGGTCATCAACATCTCCTTCGAAACAGCGACATTCCCGGAAAGCTGGAAACACGCCAAAATCAACACCCTCCTCAGGAAGACCAAGGCGGACCCTAAGGACCTCAAGCACTTCCGGCCGGCCCATCTCCCTGCTCCCGTTCCCGGCGAAGGTCATCGAGAAAATCGTCAACATGCAACTGGCCCGCGGGGGCGTGGCTTAGTGAGCCACGATGGCAGCTGCTGCTTGCTGAGGCTCCTGTCACGGGCGGCCCAATAGCCGATTCTCCTTGTCCTTTTGGGGGCAGAACACCCCCTCCATCCACGGAATCACCTGCAGCACCGAGCGGGTCGATGAAATCCGGGTTCACCTCGCTGGAGGGGTGAGAAACGTGCATCAGCCCGGCGCCGTGCATCAGAAACGGAAATGGCGGCGACCTGTCAATGACAGTGGCGGGGGAGATACACCACGTCCTGCCCAGGCTGGCGCTGATCGACGGAAACAATAGCCGACCCTAACACCACGGTGGCCCCCTCCTGCCGTCAGACGCGGTGCCCGGAGCCCGCGCCTACGACTGGGTAATCGGAAGCGCCCGGTGGGCGCTGGGCGCTGTCGCGCTACTGCGGACTGCTACGTGGGGGCTAAGAAAACTCCCTCCTTTCCCCCCCCCCCCCCCCCCCGACACACGCCGTGCACCCGAGGAAGGCCGGTAGGTCGGCCTATACCCCCACCCCAGGGGGGCACATACAATCGTCGGGAACCGCTTGACCTGAAGCCTGCCTGACCTCAACATGGCGCCCACGCCGGGACACCATTGACGCGAAGGACGTTCCAGACCCTATGAGCAGTCCTCTGGGGGTAAGATGGCGGCCGGGGTCGACTGATTTGGGCAAGGACCCCTCCCGATTACTCCACAACGGATAGTGTTCCCGGGGCTACACCTGACCATCCATATTGGACTGGCGTCCAGCGGCTTTCAAGGGGTGATCCCCCCCGCTTCACTTACTGGGGCGGATGCGCAGTGTGGATTGACACAAGATTTGCCTAAGTGTGGTGGGCCCGACCTAACTAGCACGACTGGCGACACGGCGAAGCGGCCCCCTATCATAAGAAGGCGGCGAGCCATACGACAGCCACACCAGGGAGCAGTCGCCAGATCGCGCTTCCGCGTCTGCGGGCGAAAAACACAGACGCTACACCCCGGACTAACACCATGGGGAAACCAAGAGCCGTGCAGCAGACGACGGTCCCCGAAACTGCGCCGGAAAACCAACCTCGCACCAACGCCCTCATCACGGCGTCCTCGCAGCAGCCGGACCCTACAATATCTATCAAACTGGACAAAGTCCTGGCGGCCATTGAACTCTCCAGGGTTTCCAAGGAGGAACGCCTGGGCTCTCTCACCACAAACATCAACCTACTCCGCGACGACCAGCGGAAACTAACGGACAGGGTCCGGGAGGGGGAGAAGATCTTGGCGGACGTGCACCCCACTTTGAAGACCCAGCAAACGACACTCAGTTCGGCCATGGACCGTCTGACCAAGATGGAGGACCGGGTGGACGAGTTGGAAGGACGCTCCCCGCGATGCAACATACGTGTAATAGGACCATCGGAGGGGGTCGGGGGAAAACACCCCATCGAATATGTTGAGGCCTGGGTAAAATCCTTTACTCCAAAGAAAGACCGCACCGCCTTCTGCTCGTTGGAACGGGCCCACCGGGTCATAACCGGGAGACAGTCACTCGGCCGCCCCCACGTCCCCTTCTGGTGAAATTTCTCCATTTCCAGCACCGGGACGCTGTGTTGTGGGCTGTCAGACGTGCGGGCCCTCTACAGGTCGAAAACTAGCACGTAATGGTCTTCCCGGACTACGCCAAGGCGGTGCAAAAACTTCGGGCGTCCTTCCTGGAGGTGAAATGTCGCCTCCGAGAGAATGGCGTGCAGTACTCTTTGCTCTTCCCTGCCCGCCTGAAAGTAATCCACACACGCGACCCAACCACAGCGACGCAGTCAAAGGCACCCCGCAATAGGAAGAGAGACACACAACAAACGCATCTGCAAAGGGCGACAGAACTGGAGAGAACCTACCAAACGGCAAGACGTTGAATCCCCAGACCTGGAGCAGCTTATGCAGGAACGGCGCAGCGCCCTACAAGCCGTGGCTGACAACGGGGCGCCCCAGTCGGAGGAAGACGTCAAGGGGATCCCACACCTGTTTCCGTCAAGTGGTGAAGAGGACAGCAACTCACCTCACCCCACTGCTAACTCCATCACCCTGCCCCCGGTCACACCCTTGATCGTTGACTCTGCCCCATAGCGATATCACAGACTGCCCACATACGATATGCTCGGCTGGAGGGTCACTACGGAGGGACACCCCTTCTGGGGTCCGCTCACAACCCCGGTCAAGGCACGATTAACACGGTACACCCCGCATGGACAACTACTTCTCCCGCAAACGCCAGATACGGAACTTGCCTCGCAGGCCAGGCCGGCCGCCCCATAGATTGGATGTTCGCTCCCTGATTCCAGGAGAGCTAGTTTGGACGCATCGAGCTTGCCGATGCGCCCCACGTATTGGGACAGTTTCCCCATCCAGTCGTTGGTTTCGTTATCCATGTTTTCTTCTCCCCAACACCCCAAAGAAGACATGAGCATAAGGGCGAACGACACGTGTAGAGGAAGGCGCACGGGGGATCTCTCCACAAGCCGCGCCGCTACACGCATGGGCACACCCATACATCCTATACTAGAGAAGCCGCATATAGGCGCAGGCCACCCCTCTTCTACCGTCCCATGCAGCACACAGATCTTAGCATACTCATCCTGAACGTGCGCGGCTTACACACACCACATAAGATATATACGGCCTTTGCCTATATTAAGCGCCAACAAGCCCAAATCGCGTTCCTGCAAGAGACGCATCTCACAGCAGCGTAGACAGACAAACTCAGATCCCGCTGGCGCGGACTCATTTGCGCCACATTCTATTCGGTATTTGCGAGTGGCGCGCTTATCTGGGTCCGCCCTGGTACCCCCTTTCGGGAGACGCGTAGGGTGGTAGACAAAGAGGGAAGATCAGTCCTGTTGGAGGGTCTACTGGACGGGCAACCGGTCTTCTTAGGTAGCATATACGCACCCAACACGGAGCAGGATAGGTACTGGGCCTCCCTTTCGGGCGTCATTGCCCAATTCGCCATGCTCCCGTGGATGCTAGGGGGAGACTACAACTGTGAGCTCGATGTTACACTCGACCGATCCCATCCACCACCTCCACATTCCCCAGTCCACACACGATCCGGGAGGTTCCGTCGTTGGGTTACACACTGGTCCCTAGTAGACGCCTGGAGAGCGCACCATCCCGTTAGTCGGCTATATTCGTTCCATTCCATTCCGCATAATCTACTGACCAGGCTGGACAGGTTTCTATGCACCCCGCCACTCATACCCAAGGTCCAACACACTGATTACTTAGGCCGCGTGATCTCCGACCACGACGTACACATCCTACGGCTCCGGTGGAGACAGCCCCACCCTCCGGTGCCCACCTGGCGCATCCCGAGAGACTGTCACACGGATCAGGTATTTAGACACGATCATGCGCAATCGATCCACGAATATTTCACTTGCAACGCCGGGACCACCGCCACCAGACTCGTGGAATGGGATGCGTTGAAAGTAGTGGCGCAGGGCGCTTGCATTAAACAGATAGCGGGGGCCCGCTGCACGCTCGAACGCACACTCGCCGACACAGAGCTGATGCTAGCAACCCTCACCAAGAAGGAGGATACTCAGTCGGCCACAGCAGCCCAGCTGGCCGAGGCCAAATCGAAATATGCAACTGCTCTTGCGGATATGCGCAAATTCAATTTCGGAGCCTATGCCACTCGTGTCCACAAGGAGCGGGACAAAATGGGCACACTGCTGGCGTGGTTGGCGCGTCAAGACTCGGACGTGACACCCATTACCGAAATTCGGACCCCCGCGGGCACTCTGGTACGGTCCCAACAGGACATACTCGACACGTTCCAGCTCTACTATGCTGCCGTGTACAGCACCCAGCCACACCAACGGGGGAGGCGTTCCCCCGATTCCTTGATCCACTGCCACTTCCCCATATCATGGAGGCAGCCAGGGACACCCTGGATGCGAAAATCACGGCGGCCAACGCCTCTAGTGCGATACGCTCCCTCGCACGGAACAAGGCTCCAGGCCTGGATGGACTACCTCTCGAGTACTATAGTACCTTCTCCACATTGTTGACCCCTCGTTTAACAGCCATGTTTGCCGATGCTCTCGAGCGTGGGGAACTCCCAAGTTCTCTTAGGGAGTCGGTGATTGTATCCTTTCTCAAACCGCATAGGGACCCGGAACTGCTATCCTCCTATCGCCCCATCACGCTTCTCGCAGCGGATTGTAAACTCCTGGGGAAAATTCTAGCCACCCGATTCGAACAAATACTTCGTCCCCTGATACACCCAGACCAAAACGGTTTTGTCCCCAGCAGGAACACCTCCCAGAACATCAGGCGGGTCTTCCATATTCAGGATCAGGTGGGGGGCGCCTTTCCACGCGCGGCCTGCATTATCTTAGATCTCGAAAAAGCCTTCGACACAGTTACCTGGCCATACCTCTTTGATGTTCTTCGTCGGACGGGCATAGGTCCCACTCTTCTACAATACACTCGGCTGCTTTACACTAAACTAACGTCCCGAGTCAGACTTGGCAAATACATCTCGGCCCCGCTGCGAGTCGAACGGGGTACAAGACAGGGCTGCCCCCTATCGCCGCTGATCTTCGCCTTCGCTGTAGAGCCATTGCCGATTCGTCTACGTCTGGGGGGTGCAGTGTGGGGCATCCCCATAGCCGATACGATCCACTGCGTCTCTATGTACGCGGACGATCTTCTTTTATATGTTCGGGACATCACCGGGGACCTAACCCCCATTTGTACGATTCTATCCGAGTTCGCAGAGGCATCTGGCCTCCGAGTGAACTGGGAGAAATCGGTGGTGTACCCCCTTCATCATTCCCTGGACCCTCGGGGAGTCCGGATCGGTATGCAGAACCTCTCCTGGGCCACGGCACCCCTCGCTATCTAGGTGTGCACCTCTATCGCTCGCCTTCGACATCTACGAGGGCAACCATCGAAGAGTCCTCGGCATCATCCGCGCCTCTGTGGGATTCTGGAAAAACCTCCCACTGGCCCCTATCGGTCGAGTGGCACTCGCTAACATGATCATCGTGCCCCAACTACTATACTATTTTACCAACTTTCCGGTTGTCACACCCAGAAGTTTCTTCCGAGAGCTGGACACGCTGCTGCGCACACTCGTGTGGGGTAACGGCCGTCACAGAATATCCCTAGCCAAGCTCCAACTACCCACCACACAGGGGGGCCTAGGTGCCACTGCATTCGAGTCATACTTCTTAGCAGCGCAACTTCAGTAGTTGTCCTACTGGACTGCTGGCAGACACTCCGGGGAAACTCATACTACACACGGCCCTATTCCCACACCCGAACTCCGTCGCCTACTGCTCCCAGGCACCAGGCCCTGCCGGACGTATCCCCTGCAGGTGTCCGTGGCCCGCCAGTATATGTTACGTATCCACCCTATGGCGCCAGGAACCCCTTGCTATTCCCCGCGGCTACCACTAGCGGGCTGGCCCCGAAGGGACTTATATTTCACAAGCGCCATGGTACACACATGGACAGACTGAGATCACTGAGGCGGAGACATTATTTGCGGAGGGCCAACTCCGCCCATATGACCAACTCATAGAGGACCACGGCCTCCCGCCAGGACAATTTCTGACGCATCGCCAACTCATTGACTGCTTCCGCCCACACAGCGACCTAACAGAAGGCGAACCTGCGACGCACACGGTCATTCACACCATCCTATACATGGGTTAGGGCAGACACCTTGTCACTTGGCTTTATAAGTCTATCAGGGAACTCTCACACACACCTTTACTCACTCTGAGGGCAACGTGGGAGGACGAGTTCGGACGCCCATTACATGACCGGGAATGGGACAGGGCGTTAGAATTCCCTAAGAAAGTCTCACGGAACGCTAGGTTCAAAAATATACAATTTTATATCCTGCACCGGGCCTATCAATCCCCAGCACGCCTACAGCGTTTCTTTCCCGTCACTCCGTTCTTATCCCCCCGCTGTCAATCTCCAGACGCGCACTTTCTGCACATGTTCTGGAGCTGCCCAACCCTTCAGGCCTACTGGTCGGCCATTCTTGACGCTCTTGGAAGGCGGTGGCGATAGGAACCTTCCACAGGCCAAAGACACATAAGGTGCAGGTCAGATATGCAGCACTATCCCTGCTTTTAGCCAAAAGGAACATAGCCATGCATTGGCGGGCAGCTACCGGACCTTCCTTCGAGACATGGGTGGGTGCGGTGAAAAAATGGGCTATGGCAGAGGAAGACGCGCTGCGGGAGGAGGAGGCACGGGGTCAGCGCAAGCGTCCCATATCCTTGGAATGGGCCACATTGTCCCACCAATTCAAGCTAGCCCACCAGAGCGACACCCCGAACGCCTCGCAACGTGCCGCGGCGTCCCAGACAGCACCAACGCCTCTTTAGTAGGCATATGACTTCATCCCCCGCCTTCATCACACTCCATCGCCCCCCGCTGCCCGCCCCACGTCCCTCTCGTCCCCCCGTCATCCCCCTCTCCCCATCACCTTCCTAATGGACGTGCCATGTACAATCTGATTATTCCTGCCCCTCCAGCCTCAGTCTTCGCCTCCCGATCTCCTCTTCCCCCCGGTTTTTCCTCCCTTCTTGGGGTGATCTCCTCCCTCTCCCCCGCACTCCACAGCTCACGCTCTCCACCTCCCTCTACCCACAAGAGGTTCCTAGCCCCCCCCCCCTGTATCCCCCAAGTGTCCCCCCCCCCCCGTTCTCACGTTGCATCAGTCGTTAGCGGCCTCATGCCCCTAATCCGTAGATCCACAGATTATTGTGTACACCCCAATGGCATGACTGCAATTTTGTATTATCTCTAACTGCTAATGATCGTGAAAGTTTTTTCATTTGCTACAAAAGTTAATAAAAATGATTTTTTTTAAAAAACATGCAACTGGCCCGCAACCTGGAAGACAACAACATCTTGGACCCGTCCCAGTCCGGGTTCAGACGAAACCACAGCACGGAGACAGCCCTCATCGCCACCACAGACGACATCAGGCGCCAACTAGTCAGTCAGTCAGTCATAAGCTTTTATTCGATACTCAGAGATATCTTATAAGCACATACATAATACAATCAATACAGTATACAAAAAAGTTTATGCCATAAGAAGTCAGTAAAAGATATTTAGAATGTTTAAGAGTGATAAAAGGATATAAATCCGTTAATAAATTAGCTAAAACAAGAATTAAACAGCTACTGACAGTCTCTTACATCGAATATGCCAAAACTGCTTTAAAAATTTAGCTATTCCACAGACTATTGGGGGGGAAGTGTCCGTGCTTAGGATACGCAAGGCTACTAAATAACTGCGTGTGCCCATGTTACGGCAGAGTGGTTTCAGCCAAAAGCTCCTAGGCCTTGCGTAATCCGGGCACTCAAATAAAACGTGCACAATAGACTCAATCTTAGTCGGGCAACATGCACAGTTGGGAGAAGTGCGATCCGCTGTTGACCATTTCGACACCAGGGCACCCAACGGGAGGGAACCAACTCTAAATTTAAAATAAAGGGCACGATCAAAGGGGAGAGTAATCAAGTCCAAATAAGGTTCAAAGGCCACATAGTCTTTAATTTGTAAAAAGGTGGCGGTGGACCTGCAGTGATTTGGGCTGGAGATTAGGCGCTCAGCAGTCCATTTCCAAAAAAGCGCCTTGACCACTTCTTTTGGAGGGGCTGAACGGGATGGCCAACAATCCCCTAGACCTATGTTCTCCAACAACTTTTTGGTGTCCCTTAACCATTTTATTTTGGCCCAACCCCCCTGGCTCTTTATGTCTCTCAGTGCATCAGCATAGGATTTTAATTCTTCGCACCTCCAAATCCGTGTCCACAACAGGAGCGGGCGAAGCTGGGCCTGGTCTTTAATATTTTTACATCCCGTGTCCATCCTCACAGGTACTGATGGTGTGCTCAGGGGGAGAGCAATGAAGGATTTTAATAGCTTGCTCTCAGCAGTAGCTAGGGCATCCAGGCGGCAATGACCCCACAGTTCTGCCCCATACAAGGCTGATGTTGCTACTTTGGCCTTGTAAATGTCAAGTACTGGGGTAAGTGATCTCCTAGTTGAGGCCCTATATTCCCTCATGAGAGCTCCTCCTACTCTCCTGTGGTTAAGGACCATTTTTCCAATGTGGTTTGCCCATGTCATCCTGTCCGTAATCCGAATGCCAAGGTAGTCAAATTCGGCTACTTTCTCCAGGGGAATAGAGTTAAGTGTAGGTGGGCGGCCCAATTTTTTAGGTGGATTGACAACTAGGTATTTGGTTTTGTCCACATTTATTGTAAGACCTTTTGCAACACAGAACTCCTGGAATCGTGTTAGAAGTTTCTGTAGTCCTTGTGGGGTCTTAGAAATCAGGAGCGTGTCGTCCGCAAAAAGCAGGGTTGGGATGCGGACACCTCCAAGACAGGGGGCGTCAGCTGGTTCTTGTTGGAGATGTTTTACCACCCCATTCAGATATAACGAGAATAGGGTGGGCGCCAGGACGCAGCCCTGTCTTACGCCCCTAGACACTGGTATTTTTTCCGTGAGTTCTCCGTTATTACCCCAACGGACCTGTGCAAAAGTGTGGGCATGAAGGCTTATAAGAAGGGACAAGATGTAAGATGGTAGCCCCATCTCAAAAAGGACCCTCCAAAGCTCTTCCCGGGGAACTAGATCAAAGGCAGTCTTCAAGTCTATAAAGGCTAAATAAAGACTGCCCTTGCCCAGTTCCACCACCTTCCACCCCAAGAGGGACAACCTAAACACCTGCTCTATAGTCCCCATACCAGCCCTGAAACCTGCCTGAAAGTCTGATAGGATTTTGTTCTCCTCCACCCAATGGAGGATCCTACCTAGGATAGCTTTACCAGCTATCTTTTGGGTGGAGTCTATCAGACTTATTGGGCGATAGTTTCCCGGGGTTTCCCTGCAACCTTTTTTGTAGATGGGGACTACCATCGCCCCTTTCCAGGATTCTGGTACTACTCCTCCCCTCATAATGTCATTTAGGAGAGCAGCTATGATCCTTCCCCATTCCCTTGGGAAAGCCCTCATCAGATCACCCGGAAGGCCGTCCGGGCCCGGTGCCTTGCGTGGTGCCACCCAGCCTATTACCCCCTCAATCTCTAAGGGAGTGAAAAGGTCATAGGCATGAGGTTCGATAGCTAGCGTGAGATCCATCCCCACAGACAGTTCCCCGTCTGGTGGGAGGTATAGAGACCCAAAGTGTTTTGCCCAACTTTGAGGTGGAATGCTGCAGGGTCTCATGGCTGCATCGGATTTGGTCCGTTTCCTTATGAGATTCCAGAACACCCCGGAATCCCTGGTTTTGCTAGCCTGGAGTAGGTCCTCCCAGTATTTTTCTTCCCACTCCCTTCTAGCCAAATTAAGGATCTTTTTATAAGCCTTCCTAGCCTCATGGATCACACTTTGGGATTTAGATTTAACTGCCTCAACTAGCTTTGTCTTATGGGTCCTGCAGGCTTGGGTATACCACCCCTCATAAACTTTTTTTTTAGTTCCTGTCGTGCCCGGCTTATTAGAGGACAGGGTAAAGACCTTGGTTAGGTCTTCAATCAGAGAGAGAAACAACCCACTCACTTTACCAACCCTTTCTTCCGAAGATTCCAAAGATGTTACCGCACGGTTTAAGTGGGATTGAATTTCCCCAACCTTCGCCTCGGATAGGACCAGTTTCGCCCATTTAATTCTTCTGCCACATGGGGAGACTTCAGATTCATCTAGTGGTACGAGCGCCTCTTTAAAGTTGGCCTTCCATTGGGGTTGCCACCAGTGTTCCATTTCTAGGGAGAGAGGGTTGTGATCGCTCTCCGTCGAAGGGACCACCTGCATGTCCTTCACATAAGGCCACAAGCACACATCTATTAGGACATAGTCCAGCCTAGAGGTGTGCCCTGGTCTGTTGTAAGTATGTGCACCCCCCCTATCCAAGGAAGTCCTCCCATTCGCTGCCCTTAGATTAAATTCGAGAGTAAGGGAGTATATTTGGAGCGCCACTTCTGTCCACTTTTTAATCGGTGCGATGTCCAGAGCCGGGATCCCCCACCTGGCATCCTCCTCATCCTGGTCGAGGGAAACATCCGAGCCCAAAGGCTCGAACGTGCAGTTCATATCACCAACAACCAGGGTGCGGGTCTTATTGGGGGTGTTATTTAGCAGGGTCTCAAGAAGAGCTATCACTGGAGACTTTGTCCCACCCTTTGTACCCCGAGCATACACATTAAAGATGTTTAGAACAATTCTTCCCCTTTGGTCTATAAGGGTAATATTTTGTATGTCCGGGGAGCCTGTGGGATAGTCCACCACTCTACAATCTAAAGATGCCGCGACCCAAATAAGAAGGCCGCCAGCTGGGCGGCCTCTCCCGGATTGTGAGGCCCGCGCAGGAGAGGAGTATGAGGAAAAGCCCACCCTATGGACCGGTATCAAGCTCCAAGTTTCCTGAAAGAAGCACAAGGAGTGCTTGTCGACCCATGCAGCAAAATCTGGGAGGGCCAATTTTCCAGCAATCCCTGCGATGTTCCAGCTGAAAACCTTAAAGACTAGGTCCGTCACAGCTGGAAAGTCGCAGGACGCTTGAAGGCCCCTATCCATGGGGCTCCCTCTATATAACCGAGGAGAGCAAGGATCTTGTGGAGTTATTGTAGACTCTCCTATTTCACTTACAGGGTTAGTTTGGGTGGATGGTACTTCTTCTCGTTCTACTCTCCTCACTGATTCCAGTCAGCAGGGGCCATTTGCCCGCATATAGTTCTCCCTGTCGCCTCCTACAACCCCGGCCCAGTTTTGACCCGAATTGAGAGAACTTTCACTTCCTCCAATAGGGCTCACAAGATGCCTAGGGTAAAAATACGTGAGGTCTACCAGTTTCACCCCCGGGGCCCCCATATTTTTAATAGGAGTACAAATGGATGGCACCATTCTATAATCTTGGAAATTTATAATAACACAGTCCCCTTCCAGCATTTTTTTCCCTTGCCCCACCCATCCCACTCTACGGACACTTAAGATAATACCGTCCATACCCGGGGGGATTGGTTTATTTGCCTTCAGCCAGTGTATACACTTGTTCTTAAGTGATTGATGGTTTTCCAACTGGCCATCCTTTAGAGGAGGCACATTAACCATGACTGCAACAAATGGTTGGCAGTCAGGTGGGAGATTAATTGGGGGGATCCGTCGTGGGCGGATACTGGGGGCCTGTGAGAAGATTGTTGGGGCAGAACATTGTGTTGCAGGCCTGGGTGCTTTCCTAGTCGTTGGGCCGCTGGGTTTACTGCTACCCTCTAATTTTTGTTGGACCGCCTTTTTGCCCTCAGTTGTCTGTTGCTGTTTTTGAGAATCTGATTTTGGCTGATTTTTCTCTGATTCTTTATTTTTTGGAAGTCCCTTGTCGCTTGGCCCTGGATTCAAAATCGGAGGGGGTTTCGGAGCTGGAATTACTCGATTGTTAAGAGCAGCTTTATTTTGGGTTATTTGGGGCTCAGGGCCTTTCTGCGCTAATAAATCATTCCCTTTTACACCCACATCCTTATTTACAGTCACTCTGGTTGCTAATTTAATTGTTGTCTTGAGTGAATGTAACCCATCCAGAGTTGACTGCTCTAATTTATCGATCCTCTCCCCTAGACTCTTCACTTGAGTTATTAACGGTTTCAAGAGGGTATATACCTTCTCCAGAATATTTTCTACCACTACCAAGTCAGCTCGCTTTGGGACTTTAGTTGTATGAGGGCCCTTTGGAGAAATCAGTACATCCCCTTCTGTATCAGTTTCGTTCTGTATAGGGGTACCCCTTGTAATACTTGGATTTGGCACAGGAGACTTCCTTACTCTTTGGTAGAGGGCGGCCTGTCTCACTAGCTTACCCTTCTTGCGTTTGCGCCATTTTTTACCTACGAGGGGAAACTCCTGCCGAGTATCACAAGACACGATAATAGAAGATGCCCCAACTAGCTTTCCATCTGATACAACTGAGGTACGTGCAGGGGAATTAGGGGACTCTGGGTCTCCAATAACATCACTTAACAGAATAGGTGGTAGTGATGCGGAGCAATTACTACGGCCATCATCTTCCAGAGTGTCTATAGAAGGAAGAGCGGGCTGGGATTCCAACCTGTCAGTATTTTGCTCAATACCAGACCGATGAAGGGGTTCCAAGGGAGCACTGGCCATACTGGGGAGGGTACCTCCTTGAACCCGTGTAATGGATGGTGTAAGCGGCTGGGCGTCTACCCCCAATAATGAGCGACTTGCGGGGAGATATACTTCTGATAGACGCCGCTCAGAGATGGCAATCTCCTTTTCAATCACCGCCGCCACCCTGGTAATGAAGCGGTCCATTGACCCTATCACGGGGCTCGCGGCATTAGGTCCCCTTTCGATCTCACCCCTGAGAGGCTTACCAGAGCGTGTAGACATGGTTTGGGCAACAGGAGAGCAATGGGCACCAAGCGTAAGTCGTCGTGGAAAGGGACGGGGCCCAGCCCAGCCTCTGACGGCCACAGACGGCCCGCCCTCTGCCCGGGCTCCGCCCGGCGTCGCCCGCGCGCGTCCCGCGACGCGGGAGGTGCTCCTGGTGTTTATGCACCTCCGGGCGGAAGCTGCACGGGTCAGGAGGCGGCGTCCCGGTCCCGGTAGTGCTGGGGCGCTGGGAAGTGTAGTCCTGGTGCAGCGCTCCTCCCCACTCGGCAGCCGTGAACCTTCGGCGGCAGGGGAGAGCGTCAACAAACCGGAGCCTCCTCTGCTGGCAAGTACGCTGTTTGCAAGTGCCCCCAAGCTGTGCCAATGACCCCCGCTCCACCGGAGGTGCTCCTGGTGTTTATGCACCTCCGGGCGGAAGCTGCACGGGTCAGGAGGCGGCGTCCCGGTCCCGGTAGTGCTGGGGCGCTGGGAAGTGTAGTCCTGGTGCAGCGCTCCTCCCCACTCGGCAGCCGTGAACCTTCGGCGGCAGGGGAGAGCGTCAACAAACCGGAGCCTCCTCTGCTGGCAAGTACGCTGTTTGCAAGTGCCCCCAAGCTGTGCCAATGACCCCCCAACTAGGCGCCAACTAGACAACGGCGAAACATCAGCCCTCATCCTCCTGGACCTGTCAGCCGCCTTTGACACGGTCTGCCATTGCACTCTGAAGACACGCCTCCTAGAAGCCAGAATCCAAGAGAAGGCCCTTGACTGGACCACGTCCTTCCTCTCTGGCAGAACCCATATTTTGTCCACCCTAAGCGTGGAAGGGTATACTCAGATGTGAGTCCCTTGCTCATTGCACCATCAGGATTCAAGCAAGCCGGGCCGACGACGGCTGAAATGCCAGAAACCGGTCCCCGGAAGCTTGTTTCCTTCCCAGTCTAAGAATTGGCTTGGTAGTTTGGTTTGCCCTGTTCCCATCATGCACTGGGACAGGAACAGACTAATTTGCATATAGCCAGGTTCTGAACTGGGATGGTGCAGTGAGCTAAAAAACGGTGTTGGATCTAGCCCTGATCTCTTGACTGGGTGAGAGTATTCTGCCTAATTCAGAAACTCTGTCCATCACCACCCCTTGTTAAATATTTTTTCCACCCTAAGCGTGGTAGGGTATACTCAGATGTGAGTCCCTTGCTCATTGCACCATCAGGATTCAAGCAAGCCGGGCCGACGACGGCTGAAATGCCAGAAACCGGTCCCCGGAAGCTTGTTTCCTTCCCAGTCTGGGAATTGGCTTGGTAGTTTGGTTGCCCTGTTCCCATCATGCACTGGGACAGGAACAGACTAATTTGCATATAGCCAGGTTCTGAACTGGGATGGTGCAGTGAGCTAAAAAACGGTGTTGGATCTAGCCCTGATCTCTTGACTGGGTGAGAGTATTCTGCTTAATTCAGAAACTCTGTCCATCACCACCCCTTGTTGTTAAATATCGCACTCTGAAGACACGCCTCCTAGAAGCCAGAATCCAAGAGAAGGCCCTTGACTGGACCACGTCCTTCCTCTCTGGCAGAACCCAGAGCGTCCAGCTCCCGCCTTTCCGATCTGAGGCCACCGACATCATCTGCGGCGTCCCCCAAGGCTCATCCCTCAGACCGACGCTGTTCAACATCTGCATGGCCCCCCTCGCACAAGTGGCCCGCCAACACGACCTCAATATCATCTCCTACGCTGACGACACCCAGCTCATCCTCTCCCTCACCAAGGACCCGCACACCGCCAAAACCAACCTCCACGAGGGAATGAAGGCCGTCGCCGACTGGATGAGGAACAGCCGTCTGAAGCTGAACTCGGACAAGACGGAGGTACTCATCCTCGGACCCATCCCCTCAGCCTGGGACGCCTCCTGGTGGCCGACCACACTGGGAACAGCACCGACACTCACCAACCATGCACGCAACCTAGGATTCATCCTCGACTCCTCCCTCTCCATGTCTAAACAGGTCAACGCCGTCTCCTCCTCCTGCTACAATACCCTCTGCATGCTCCGCAGGATCTACAAGTGGATCCCAACCGAAACAAGAAGAACGGCGACACAGGCCCTCGTCAGCAGCAGACTGGACTATGGCAACGCACTCTATGCAGGAATCCCAGCCAAACACCTATAACAACTACAACGCATCCAAAACGCCTCTGCAAGACTGATTGTCAACGTCCCCCGCCGCAGCCACAGCACCCCCACCTGAGAGACCTACACTGGCTCCCTGTCGACAAGAGGATCACCTTCAAGCTCCTCACCCATGCACACAAAGCACTCCATAACGCCGGACCAGCCTACCGGAACAGCTGACTTAGCTTCTACACCCCCACCCGCCAGCTCCGCTCCGCCAGCCTTGCCCTCACCGCTGTTCCCCGCATCCAACGAACAACCTCCGGTGGCAGATCCTTCTACCTCGCCACCAAGACCTGGAACACCCTCCCTACCCACCTTTGGCAGACCCAAGACCTACTCGCCTTCAGAAGACTCCTCAAGATCTGGCTCTTCGAGCAGTAGCGGCACCCCCTCCCCTCAGAGCCTTGAGACCCTCACGGGTAAGTAGCGCGCTTTACAAGTACTCTGATTGATTCTGTTGGTCATAAACAGCACCAACTGGACAGAACACAGTAGATACATCCAGCACAACTATAAAGGTATGGCATTTTACCAGTTATAACAGTTCCCACAACAGCAGTTCCAGCCATAATATGCCACACTCTAAAACAGAGCTGCTTACATGCACCCGAAATGGTTAAGATATGGTATATTTAAGACATGTTTAGTACCCTGTACCGATCTGTGCACCCATCGGATTCGGACGCACCCCGGTGGAATGTCTGCCGTGGTGAAGCCGTTAAGTGCACTGACATGGGTGTGTTCTGAACAACTAGGGTCCAGAAAGTGTGAACAGCCCTGATCATAGAAACCTCTCTACAGTGCGGGAAGAATAGGTGGGTGAGGAAAGAATCCACGGCTAGATTAAGTCTCTACCAGATAAGGCGTTACCAAAGGTAAGTAACTTATCCATCTGAGAGAGACATCTAGCCACAGATTACCTACCTAAGAATAGCTACCCAAGCAATACTATCCCCGGAGGAGAGACTGCAGACAAGTTCAGACGAGGAAGTCCTGCAGGGCAGATCGTCCAAATAGGCCACCCCTGCAGACTTGACTGTCCAGGCAGTAGTGCTTGGGGGAACATGTATAGTGGTACCCATTTTGCTGCCAGAAAAATGTCCAAGTCTGGAACTCCTTGTTGCAATGCCGTGATAGCAGCCTTAGCCTTGGTAGAATGAGATCTTAAGCCTTCAGGAGGCTGCTTTTTGGCCAGGGTGTAGCAGATTGAATTGCAAAGGATGACTGTTGGACTTGGCCCTTTTTGAAGGGTCATCCCTGAACTTTTTGCTGCCTCCTGTATTTTTTCTGACCTGTTGGCTGTTTTATGACTTTGGGCACTTTACCACTGCTGATCAGTGCTAAAGAGCATATGCTCTCCCTATGGTAAATTGATGTATGGATTGGTGACTCCATTATTGGCTGGTTTGGTTTACTTGTCAAACCCTAGTACAGTGCACGGAGTGTGCCACCACAGAAGCAGCATGTAAAAGTGTGTCTCAGGTCTGCCATTATAGAGCCTGTGTTCAGTTTGGTACTGTCATGCTGACTGCGCAAGTGCAACCACTTGCCAGTCCCTAAACCTTCCCTTTTCTGCATATTAGTCACCCCTATGGTAGGCCCAAGCGCAGGGTGCATTGTAGGTAAAAGGTAGGACAAGCCCCGATGCGTGTGGCATGTTCTAATAGAGAATTACAGCCATTTTCATTTTTCTTATAATCCTAACTAACTCAGGGAACTGGGTAGAAATTTGAGTTTAGTATGCCTGAACTCAAAATGATAAAATACATCTTTTAGTGAAGTTGGTCTTAACATTCTGTGTTTGAAAGTAACACTTTTAAAAAGTGGGTATTTTCTTGTCTAACTACCCAAGCCTGCCTATGCTATGTTGTGTATTCCTTTTCTGGAGTTTGAGTGACAGGGGCTGGGGGATTCCAGGAGACAGGGATGAATAGAGAGACCTGCATGTAGATGGGTGTGAGAAGTTGCACCTGGGACCTGAATAGGGCTGTGCCTTCCCACCACAATGCTGGCTCCGCCTCCTGTGGTGCGTCTGATGTCCCTGGCCTACACTGTGAAAGGAAAGTGCTCTAGGACTGTCCAGAACCGGTTTGGACGAGGCAAAGGCCTCTCTGCCTTCAGAGAACAAAGAGAAATTGAGTATAAAAGAGGGGACCAAGACCCCAGAATTTTAGATCACTTTTGGGAAACGTGAAGAAACCTTTGCTGAGGAACCAGAGAGAGGGAGGGGAGACTATCCCTAAGCGGGAGGGATTGGCCTGCAGCGGTTTCCTGACTGCCAAAGAGAGGAGAAATGACGTTGTGCTACTTTCATTCAACTTGTGAAGTATCAACAAGGGTTTGAGATAGAGCTTGCCTCCGGCTAAAGTATCAGGGACAACAGACTTCACCCACCAGCTCCCCAAGAGTTCTTTGGAAGTGCTTGCACTTGTGTTGGGCTTTCTGAGGGACTACGTGTTACAAGGAGATGGAAGCTCAACTCAAGAAGAAGCGTGTCGTCAGGGGCGCTAGAGGGCGCACTGCAGAATGGCCGCCTAAGGGTAAGGCTCCTGTAGCCTGGTTCATTATCCGGCATTTATCCTTTCTAACCGGTGTCCGAGCCTGCTGAAACTGTGCACGATTGTGCATAATGCTGTAACCTGCCCTCGGTGAAAGTTTCAAGAAAATCGGAGAGCGGGAACTAATACATCGGAGCCCTTGAAGATTCCCCGGGACTGGCGCTGGAGGTCCGTGGGTAGCCGCTGCCGGGGGCTGTGGCTAGGAAACACCGAGGCTGCACACGTGGGCTGTGGGCCGCACCACACTGCGGACGCCCTGTGGGAGACGGTGGACTTCGGCGATTGAGGGCTGATATGTGACCTGGAGGAGAGCTCTGAGCGTTGCACCTGCCTGGAGTTGGACGGCTGTGTGCGCTGGGTGGAGGACACGTTTGCTGCCTGTGGGGATACGCGCTCGGACAGCTGCCGTGGACCCGAGGGCGCCATCTTGTCCCATATCGCGGTGGTGTGCAGCCGTGCACGGCGGCGGGACTTAGTCTCACTGTGTGGACACTCGATAAGAGGCACATTGGAGATCCTGGTAAGGCGGCTTATGTGGCGGAAAGGTGCTAGCAGTGCATGAAGAGTCGGAGGATAGTGGCGGTTTACTGGTGGATGTGGCGCGTTGGCTGGAGAACCAATCCTGTGTGTGGTCTGCATCGCTGCGGGGCTGGCCTGCTTTCCGCGCACTCGCGGTAAACGGGGGCAAAGTATTCGGCATTTGGACCTCCACATGTGTGGCATGGCAATGCAATTACTGACCTGACTGAACTGCACTGGATATCGGAGGGGAATGTAACGTGGTGTTCGGGCGCAGTGGAGCATTGCTCACGGCCTACTGGACTGAGCTCTGGCACAATTACTGTGCAGTATTCCATTCTAGACTGATTACTGTGCATGTGCACGCTGCTCATCGTGAATTTATAACCTAGTTGGCAAATACGCATTGCATAACGTTGCACAGGAAGGTGCTCACATCGGGGCACCAGGATTTACAGCGGTGTTGCTCTTTCATCGTTCTTTCTCCCCCTCAGTTTGTGTTGCTGGCCCTGGCATTGGGATAACGCAGGTAGGGCTCTGTGCCGTGCTGCCCGCTTTCCAATAGAGGAACTGGAGTGACTGTGGTGAGGCGGACATTGCTGATTGCCCGAGGAGCCAATTGCGTGAATACCACGTGTAAGTGTGCAGACATGGGACGTCCAGACTCCCGCCAACCAAAACCACATTTGATAACTCCAAAAAAGGTTCAACTTCTAGTCAGGACAATGCACAGTCACAGATGGCTGACCTGGCGCCGGATGGGTCCTCAACTGTGGAGATGAATAACCAGCAACTCTTACATGAAATCAGGCAAGGCTTTGCCACGGTGGTGGACAAAGTGGATAAAATGTCATCCCGGATGGACACCATAGTACATAAAATGGACCAACTTGAAGAACGCATTGTCGAGACGGAACGTCGGATATCTGATAATACTGATGTCACTACGGGACACACAGCGCAGCTACAGCGAATGGAGAACCTACTGCGGGTCATCGCGGCGAAGAACGAGGATTTGGAGGCCCGCAGTAGACTTAATAATATAAGCATAACGGGTGTCCCGGAGTCCACGAATACTGGGCGTATGGAAGAATATGTGGAGAAACTACTGATGTCCGCGATTGGTGCTGATGCTTTCTCTACTCAATTTATAGTGGAGCAAGCCCACCGCTCTCTCGGCCCGGTGCCGAAGCCTGGCGCGCCGCCTAGGCCGATCATTGCACGCCTACTGAACTATAGAGATCGAGATGTAGCACTGCGGGCGGCCCGTACTAAACAAACACTGAACTATGATGGAGTATCCTTTTCTATATACCCAGACTTCACTCCGATGGTCCAGGAGGAACGCGCAAATTCCTAGAGGTGAAGAGAAAGTTAAGGACTGCACAAATAGACTATGCTTTGTTATACCCTGCCAAGCTTAGGATCACCCATCAAGGGAAACAGAGATTCTTCACTAATCCGCAACAGGTGGAGGATTATCTGCACTCCCTGAAGCTGGCGTAGCGTGGGCCGACGGGTCGAGGTCCAGCAGCACAGGCACAATCACCCGAGGACGATGACGAATCTTGAGATCCCGCTGTCTGGCCGGGGGAAGGCCCCCCTCGGGGGCTGTATGCCGCTGTCGGGCGAAGTTTTGACTATGTTGCCGAGAAACTGATGATTGAAAGACTATTCCGGCTTGCAGGCTCCGGCTGTGCCGGTGGTAATGTAAACCAGGCCCCCACTTCCCCTCTCTTATAGAGCCCGGAGGTGTCTCGGGTCGTAGGGCTTGGAGAGGGGAGGTGGCTGTGTAGCCAACTAGTTCTCTCCCCCAACGGGTGATTCCCCCTTAATACGAACCGTTGACTGTAAGTTACTGAAATTGTGTATGGGTCTGTGGACTGGGGGAGGGATACAGTATCTTGGAAAGTTGGGGTTGTCTGAGTGGGGGGGAGGGGAAGGGAGCGGGAGAGTTTACAGTATGGTGGGTTTACACTGAGTTGTGGTTTTTGTTGTTCGCTGAATGGGAATGACTCGGGGAAATTTGGGGACAGGGTGAAGGCACTGGGGGGAACGGTATGACATGGTTGGGGTTTGTCAGTGGGAGGAGGGTGGGGACGGGGTTGGCGGTTATGAAGTTGAGTGGATGAAAATGCGGATACACATCTCCATGCAGCTACTTGATGCTGGAAGCTACTATGTGCTAGGTCTTAACCAATTATTTTACTTTGCTGTGCTCACCAACAATAATGAATGATGAAGGTGTGGGGAGGGTTTCGGTGATGTCCTGGAATGTGCGGGGCTTGAATGAAGTTAGAAAATGTAGAAATGTGTTGGCATATCTGGACAGGCATGGAGTGCAAATAGCCATGCTACAAGAGACGCATTTACACCCACGCTCCAGTCACACTTTCGCAGCTAGATGGGCCTCAGTTCGGAGATTTTCCTCATACTCTTCATATGCCAGAGGTACGGCTGTGTTAATTAAGAACTCAGTCTATTTTCAGTTCCTTGGGCATATGTTAGATCCTGATGGTCGTTATGTGGTGCTGTGGGGTAGACTTGGAACCGATACGATTACTATTGTTAATTGCTATGCTCCAAATGTAGATACACCTGACTTTTTCACTGCACTGTGGGGAAGGGTGGTCAGCATTGGCTCGATGCATATCATCTGGGGGTGTGATTTTAATGTGGCATTGAAGCCGGGCATGGACAGATCGGATGGCTGTGCGCAATATAACAGGAAAGCCAGGGAGGTGTTGAAAGGAATTGTAGACTAGGGTGGACTGATAGACATCTGGCGTTTTGCGCATCCCGCGCACAAAGAAGGCACACATTTTACGACATATGCCAATACATGGGCTCGTCTGGATTACTGTCTGCTGTCTCGAGGGTTGGTTGTGGATTTGGGTAAAGTTGCACATCTGGCTAGAACTTATTCGGATCACTGTCCGGTTTTGATGCAGATTGCTGTGCCTGGATATAGCAGAACACGACCCCAGTGGCGGCTTATACCTACGGCACTGCTAGATCAGGTTTTTAAAACTGAGCTCGGTGAGGAGATTGAGGCATTCTTTCCCAGGAACAAAGGCTCTGTTGATAGTGTGGAAATGATTTGGGAGGCATTTAAGGTCACAGTGAGAGGGTACTGTATATCTAAGAGTTTTGGAGTACTGAGAGACATACAGAATGCTATCAGGAAACTGGAGCTGGACTTGAAAGGTCTGGAACTGCAGATGGCGCAAAGCGCTGATGCAGGGTTACATAGAATGTTTAGAGATAAATTGTCACGGTATGAAGAGGAGGTTGCCAGGGAAGCAAAGTTTAGGGGGGAGAACTGGACTGCGAGAAAGTATTGTGAGGGGGGAAGGCCGGGTAAGGTGTTAGCAACACTCACGAGGAACCCACGATGTAATACACACATTTCGGAGATACACACCGCCGACGGTGGGAGGTGTCAGGATACTAAAGGGATACAGGATATTTTTCTGGCGCACTATGGCCACTTGTACACCACACATCAAATAGGAGAGGAGAGCTACAGGGGTTTCTTAGATGACATAGCATTATGCTGGCTGAGTGATCACCACAGATCATTCCTTAGTGCTCCACTAGAAGTGGATGAGATAAGGGACGCGATCATGTCCTTAAGTAATGGTAAAGCAACCGGCCTCGACGGTCTTCCTGTCGAGTTCTATAAATGCTACACTGACATCATGGCACCTGTATTGAAGGAAGTATTTGAAGAATCATTAGAGATAGGCGTATTGCCTTGCTCAATGCGGGAGGTGGTGATAACATCGCTTTTGAAACCCGGTAAGGACCCAGCGGAGTGCGATTCCTATCGGCCACTCTCGCTTATTAATTGTGATGCTAAAATACTGGCAAAAGTCCTTGCGACGCGCTTAACCCTTATAATGCAGAAAATTGTTTTGCCGGACCAAGCCGGATTTGTCCCTGGTAGGTCCACCAACCATAACCTACGCACTCTCTTCTCCCTAGTCCACACTATAGCTCCAGAGCTCCCGGTAGCTGCGATATTCCTCAATGCTACTAAAGCGTAAAATGTTTATAGCATGGATAAAATTGCTTTATACTCAACCTGTGGCGAGGGTGGTTATTAATGGAGGTTTATCTACGCAGATGCCCATCACAAGGGGCACCAGGCAGGGATGCCTTCTATCCCCATTGCTTTTTGCGATAGCGATTGAGCCATTGGCATGTCGTATTCGGCAATTACATAAGGAGAGTGCCTTTAGATGTCTTCAACGACAAATAGGAGTGTCACTATATACGGATGATGTGACCCTGTATGTCGTGAACCCACAAACAAATCTTAACCCTATCTTGCGGGAATTTTTGGTGTTTGGGCGCCTCTCGGGTATACATGTCAATTGGAAAAAGTCGATCTTTCCACTCACGCCAGCGGTTACACGATTTCCGCTGGATTACCCGCTTGAGTGGTGTGGCTCAGACCTGCGCTACCTGGGTATCATGGTGTCTACGGACCGGGAGGAGACTCTTCGATTGAATTATGGCACTGCTATTACCAAATTGGCAGATGTTACCCGTTGGATGACGATGCCACTGTCTATGGCGGGTAGAGCATCCCTCATCAAGATGGTCATACTACCGCGTTTTTTATATCTCTTTCAGAACATTCCTTATTTTCCAGGTGCATATTTTTTTAAAAGATTGCGATCGGAACTCCTTTGTTTGTTCTGGGGAGGCAAACAGCCGCGTTTGAAATGGTCCGTCATTACGCAGCCTTATAGCAAGGGAGGGTTTGATGTCCCAGATTTTGAGATATATTATATGAGTGCACAAGCACAATACGCTTATCACTGGATCAATCCGACGCCGTTCATGCCACAATTAGCGGTTGAGGACTGGATAGCAAAGCCTCTTCCCCTAAATGGCCTGATTCATGGATCTATAGACATACTGGAGACTCCGTACACTACGGTGACTTGCACTATAGATGCCTGGAGGAGGGTGGCAAGGGTATGAAACGTTGTCCTGCTTTATTCGCCACGCGTGCCGCTTGCCTATCACCCCCGGATAGCACTTTTACAGGAAACGGGCTTCTGCTTGCTGTGTAGACGCCTCAAGATTGCCACGTGGGGAGACCTGTTTTTAAATGGGCAATTTCGCACACAAGAGCAGCTGTTTCAGGAGGTACACCCTACGTCTTTAGAGGTTTTTTATTATATACAATTAAGGCAAGCACTGAAAGATATTGCAGCGCTATACGGATGAGCCAGAAATAGTGATGCCACTTCATACTATGCTAACGCCGTCAGACGGTAGTCATCTAGTTTCTAGACTATTCAATGCTATCAGACTGCAACGAAATAGCGTTGAGAACAATGCTTGGCAGTTATGGAGCGCCGATTTGGGTAGTGAAATTTCTCACCAGCAGTGGACCTACTGTTGTGGCATTACTGCCAACATCTCATCTAGTTGTGGACTTAAGATAATTCATTATAAGTTCTTGCAGAGGTT